>NC_143505.1:25507045-25810075 GCF_051622355.1 Phaseolus vulgaris | reverse complement strand
TAGACTAAGATTGTAAAAGAAATATTAAATATATCAAAACACAATTTTAACACATGGAATTGGTTTTCAAAGATATCATAAGTGTTTTCAATCAATTAATAGCGAAAAGAAAAGAACAAGTTGCAAACATTTAGTTAAGTAATACTCTTGTTTTCAATAGTTAAGATATTTTTAAACTTATTATACAGAACATTCACTTTCTTATAGTTTCCTAGGTTATAAAACCTTAGATTGTAAATGAAAGAAGTATTAAACATATCAAAACACAATTTTAACACATGAAATTGTTTTTCAACAATATTCACAAGTGTTTCAATCAATTAATAGACTAAGATTGTAAAAGAAGTATTAAACATATCAAAATACAATTTGAACACATGAAATGGTTTTTCAAGGGTATCCTAGGTGTTTGAATCAATTAATAGACCTTAGAACATACGTAAACACAATTTTAACACATGAAATTGTTTTTCAACGATATTCATAAGTGTTTCAATGAATTAATAGACTAAGATTGTAAAAGAAATATTAAACATATCAAAACACAATTTTAACACATGGAATTGGTTTCCAAAGATATCATAAGTGTTTTCAATCAATTAATAGCGAAAAGAAAAGAACAAGTTGCAAACATTTAGTTAAGTAATACGCTTGTTTTCAATAGTTAAGATACTTTTAAACTTATTATACAGAACATTGACTTTCTTATAGTTTCCTAGGTTATAAAAGCTTAGATTGTAAATGAAAGAAGTATTAAACATATCAAAACACAATTTTAACACATGAAATTGTTTTTCAAAGATATCATAAGTGTTTCAATCAATGAATAGGCCTTAGGTTGTAAAAGAAGTATTAAACATATCAAAATACAATTTGAACACATGAAATGGTTTTTCAAGGGTGTATCCTAGGTTTTTGAATCAATTGATAGACCTTAGAACATACGAAAACACAATTTTAACACATGAGATTGTTTTTCAACGATATTCATAAGTGTTTCAATCAATTAATAGACTAAGATTGTAAAAGAAATATTAAACATATCAAAACACAATTTTAACACATGGAATTGGTTTTCAAAGATATCATAAGTGTTTTCAATCAATTAATAGCGAAAAGAAAAGAACAAGTTGCAAACATTTAGTTAAGTAATACGCTTGTTTTCAATAGTTAAGATACTTTTAATAAACTATTATTATACAGAACATTCACTTTCTTATAGTTTCCTAGGTTATAAAACCTTAGACTGTAAATGAAAGAAGTATTAAACATATCAAAACACAATTTTAACACATGAAATTGTTTTTCAAAGATATCATAAGTGTTTCAATCAATGAATAGACCTTAGATTGTAAAAGAAGTATTAAACATATCAAAATACAATTTGAACACATGAAATGGTTTTTCAAGGGTGTATCCTAGGTTTTTGAATCAATTGATAGACCTTAGAACATACGAAAACACAATTTTAACACATGAGATTGTTTTTCAACGATATTCATAAGTGTTTCAATCAATTAATAGACTAAGATTGTAAAAGAAATATTAAACATATCAAAACACAATTTTAACACATGGAATTGGTTTTCAAAGATATCATAAGTGTTTTCAATCAATTAATAGCGAAAAGAAAAGAACAAGTTGCAAACATTTAGTTAAGTAATACGCTTGTTTTCAATAGTTAAGATACTTTTAATAAACTATTATTATACAGAACATTCACTTTCTTATAGTTTCCTAGGTTATAAAACCTTAGATTGTAAATGAAAGAAGTATTAAACATATCAAAACACAATTTTAACACATGAAATTGTTTTTCAAAGATATCATAAGTGTTTCAATCAATGAATAGACCTTAGATTGTAAAAGAAGTATTAAACATATCAAAATACAATTTGAACACATGAAATGGTTTTTCAAGGGTATCCTAGGTGTTTGAATCAATTAATAGACCTTAGAACATACGTAAACACAATTTTAACACACGAAATTGTTTTTCAACGATATTCATAAGTGTTTCAATGAATTAATAGACTAAGATTGTAAAAGAAATATTAAACATATCAAAACACAATTTTAACACATGGAATTGGTTTTCAAAGATATCATAAGTGTTTTCAATCAATTAATAGCGAAAAGAAAAGAACAAGTTGCAAACATTTAGTTAAGTAATACGCTTGTTTTCAATAGTTAAGATACTTTTAAACTTATTATACAGAACATTGACTTTCTTATAGTTTCCTAGGTTATAAAACCTTAGATTGTAAATGAAAGAAGTATTAAACATATCAAAACACAATTTTAACACATGAAATTGTTTTTCAAAGATATCATAAGTGTTTCAATCAATGAATAGGCCTTAGGTTGTAAAAGAAGTATTAAACATATCAAAATACAATTTGAACAAATGAAATGGTTTTTCATGGGTGTATCCTAGGTTTTTGAATCAATTGATAGACCTTAGAACATACGAAAACACAATTTTAACACATGAGATTGTTTTTCAACGATATTCATAAGTGTTTCAATCAATTAATAGACTAAGATTGTAAAAGAAATATTAAACATATCAAAACACAATTTTAACACATGGAATTTGTTTTCAAAGATATCATTAGTGTTTTCAATCAATTAATAGCGCAAATAAAAGAACAAGTTGCAATCATTTAGTTAAGTAATACGCTTGTTTTCAATAGTTAAGATACTTTTAAACTATTATTTGTTCCCTTATGCCAATACAGTCCCACATCGTTCAGGAATCGAGGCCAAGGGCATTTTATATACTCCCTCCTCCCTTCACCCTTCGAGGCACCTTTTAAGGACAAAACCGTGACGGATCACCGACCTCCAAAGCGGACAATACCTCGAATGCGGTGATTGACCCTAGCGATGCTGTCCAACGACTTGAGGTCGGAACATTGGCGCCCACCGTGGGGCCGTGTAAAACTTGCTCCCATCTACAGCGTGAGTTCGTGGAAGTTTTCGAGGTTTTCTGCGTGGTTGTGTGCTGGTGCAACCGTCGTTCGCAGTTTCTTTGAGTTTCGTTCGGTGAATTTGCGTTTTGAACCGTTCGTTTGGCTTTTCGATCGGTGGATTCGAGTTCTTTCGTTTGTTTGGTTGTTCGCGGGGAAGCGTTAGTTTCTGGCGAAGTCATGGTTTTCTTTGAAGGCTTACGGTGTTCTTGAGTTTTTCTTGCACTGTTTCACACTGTTTCTCCGATTGATCGCTGATTCGATCGAGGCTGAGGTGTTGTTTGCTGCATTCATGTGATTCGCTGAAGTTAATGAGAAAAATGAGAAGCAATCGTTCCAGTCCCGTGGCGCCTGTCGCTACTGAAGGCGACACCGCCATGACCATGGCGCAGATGGCAGAGATGATGCGCTCGTTGCAGGCAACTGTGGAAGCCTCGCGCGTAGAGCAGGCGAGGATACACGAGGACCTGGTCGCCTCTCGCGCCAGGAACGAGGAGCTCAGCAAGGTGACTGAGGAGCTGCGTCGAGCTCTTCAGGAGCAGCAAGGACGTTCTTCTGCTGAAGAGGTGGCGCCGTCGACGCCACCTCGTGTTTTCCCAATGCCTTTTGTTCAGGCGATTACCGACACGCCTATTCCCACGAGCGTGGTTCCGGTTAAGGCTGTCTTTACCGGCGTGGAGGATTCAGAGGCTCATCTGACCACGTTCCACACGCAGATGATGCTGTCGGGAGGGTCAGACGCCGTCTACTGCAAGATGTTCGTAAGTACGCTCCAGGGAACGGCGATGGAGTGGTTTGTGAGCTTGCCTAACGGCCACATAACCAATTTTCAACAGTTCTCGAAAATCTTTGTCGAGCAGTACATTGTGAATAAGGCACCGCCCAGGGTGTCCTATGATCTGTTTGATATAAGGCAGTACCATGGGGAGTCCCTCAGAGACTACCTCAATCGCTTCGGAGCGCAGATGGTCAGATCGCCAGCTAAGGATGAAGAAATGCTGGTCTATGCCTTCAAGAAGGGCGTGCAGCCAGGGCCATTCTGCGAGGCCTTGATCAGGGCTCATCCAGCGACGTTTGCTGAAGTCAGGCGACTTGCGGTGGCCCACATCGCCGACGAGAGTGAAGTCGCCGAGAAGAGAGGCAGCGTGGCTCCCGCCAGGCCACGCGCCCAGACCAGGATCCAGCCGCAGAGGGTGCTGGAAACGGCGGCGGCGGCCAGAAAAGACCAGAGGACTCGCCATCCTTACGACAGGAGTAACAAGGGAAGAAGTCAAGCGCGCCAACAACCAGCACGCCGGGAATACAATCGCCCGCCTAAGCACATATTTGTCATGGGACTAGCGGACCTGATCGTTATCCCTAACATATCTGCTAGGTTGAAGGCGCCTGAGAAGGTGGGCGACAAGGTGCTGGGGTCAAAGCCGGACGCCTGGTGCGAGTTCCACCAATGTTTTGGCCACACCTTGGACTCGTGTTTGTCTTTGGGGTATCAGCTCGACGATCTGGTTAAGAGCGGTTTCCTAAATGACTATCTGCTGGATAGAAGGACGGGGGGAGCGTCGAGTTCCCAGCCAGCAGGTGGAGAAGCCCAGCAACACGAGATGCCTATTCACGGGGAGATCCACACCATTGCAGGGGGTTTCTCAGGTGGTGGATGCACCGCATCGCAGAGGAAAAAGTATGCGCGATCGGTGATGACAGTGGACATGTTTGAAGATCACTCGCCGGAAGTGGACATTACGTTCACCAAGCAGGATCTTCGGGACGTTGTGCCTCATGACAACGATCCCATAGTTATTTCGTTGGTTACAGCAGAGAGGAAGGTCCATAGAGTTCTGGTGGACCAAGGAAGCTCGGCAGACGTGATGTTCTGGCCGACTTTCACGCAGCTGGAATTGCCCCTTGGCCAGCTAAGGCCCTATGGAGGGTGCTTATATGGGTTCGCTGGTGACCAGGTGGAGGTCAGGGGGTACATTGAGCTGAGAACCACGTTTACAGATGAGGCCGGGTCGAGGACGGAGAAAATCAAGTACCTCATCGTAAACGCCCCCTCAGCGTATAACATCCTGTTGGGAAGGCCTACTCTTAACAGGATAGGTGCCATTCCGTCGACTCGGCACATGAAGGTGAAGTTGCCGTCCATGGAAGGGGTGGTGATCACGATCAAGTCTGATCAGAAAGAAGCAAAAAGGTGCTATGAGAATAGCCTGAAAAACAAAAGATCAGTGAGTTATGTAACAACCACCCCACCTCCCGGTGTGAAGCCCAGACCGCCGGTAACAGAGGAGGCCGCCGGAAGAGACGTGGAAATGGTGGATGCTGAGCTGGGGGAGAGGAATGCTGGCCTGGAGGAGGAAGAGGCGCGGAATCGCCCCGAGGAAGCAAGGGAACAGGGAATCGCCAGGGCGGTGATCGCCAGAGAGTCCAGGCCTAAACCTGTCGAGCAGTGGCTCGAAAAGGAGATCGGAGGAAAAATCTTCAAGCTGGGAAGATCTCTGGAGGTCGATCTCCAGGACCAGATCACCAAGGTGATTGAGCGGCATCTGGATGCGTTTGCGTGGTCCGCTTCGGACATGCCCGGGATTGATCCCGACTTCTTGTGCCATCATCTGGCGATGGACAATTTGGTGAGATCGGTGCGACAAAGGAGAAGAAAATTCAACGAGGAGAGGAGGCAGGCGATCAGGGATGAAACACAGAAACTCCTCGCTGCAGGCCACATCAGGGAAGTCCAGTACCCTGAATGGTTGGCAAATGTCGTACTGGTGAAGAAGAGTAACGGGAAATGGCGCATGTGCGTCGATTTCACCGACTTGAACAAGGCCTGCCCGAAGGATTCGTATCCTTTACCAAGCATTGATGCCCTGGTTGATAGTGCTGCAGGGTGCAAGCTGCTGAGTTTCCTGGATGCCTTCTCGGGCTATAATCAGATCAAGATGCATCCCATGGATGAAGAAAAAACAGCCTTCATGACGGAGAGGTCGTGCTACTGCTATAAGGTGATGCCGTTTGGGCTGAAGAACGCAGGGGCCATGTACCAAAGGCTGATGGATCGAGTACTTGCACCAATGCTGGGGAGGAACGTGCAAGCTTACGTCGATGACATGGTCGTGACCTCGCAGGAAAAGAGCAAGCACGTTGCAGACTTGGAAGAATTGTTCACGACGATCGCCAAGTTTAAGTTAAAGCTCAACCCGGAGAAATGCATTTTCGGCGTGGAGGCTGGAAATTTTTTGGGTTTTCTCTTGACTGAAAGAGGAATAGAAGCCAACACAGACAAGTGTGCCACCATCTTGGCGATGAGAAGCCCGACTACGGTGAAAGAAGTCCAGCAGCTAACAGGTCGGATGGCAACCCTATCTCGCTTCGTGTCAGCTAGCGGAGAAAAGGGGCATCCCTATTTTCAATGTCTGCGGCGCAATAATAAGTTCGTTTGGACGAAAGAGTGCGAGGAAGCTTTCGTCAAACTAAAGGAGTATCTGGCGAGCCCGCCGGTTCTGTGCAAACCGCTGGCGGGAATCCCTCTCAGGTTGTATTTTGCTGTAACTGAGAGGGCGGTGAGTGCGGTGCTCGCCCAGGATCAAGATCAGGCTCAGAAGCCTATTTATTTTGTGAGCAAGGTGTTGCAGGGCCCAGATACGAGATATCAGGCCCTGGAGAAGGCTGCGCTGGCTGTGGTGTTTTCGGCGAGGAGGTTGCGCCACTACTTCCACAGCTTCACAATACTGGTGATGACTGACCTGCCCATCCAGAAGGTCTTGAAGAAACCTGACGTTGCGGGAAGAATGGTGAAGTGGGCAGTGGAGTTGTCAGAGTTTGACATTAAATATGAGCCTCGAGGCCCGATCAAGGGGCAAATCTTTGCAGATTTCGTGGTCGAGCTCTCATCAGAGGCGGCGCGGGTTGAAGGAGACGATTTCCGTTGGGTACTTTCGGTGGATGGATCGTCGAACCAGCAAGGCAGCGGTGCTGGAGTCATATTGGAAGGACCCAACGGCGTGCTGATTGAACAATCTTTGAGGTTTGCCTTCAAAGCCAGCAACAATCAAGCAGAGTATGAGGCGCTGATCGCCGGGATTCTGCTTGCCAAGGAGATGGGAGCTAGGGTGCTGATGGCTAAGAGTGACTCGCTGCTAGTCACAGGGCAAGTAACAGGCGAGTTCCAGGCTAAAGATCCACAAATGGCGGCTTACTTGGCGTATGTGCAGGAATTGAAGAGTTCCTTTGCCTCTTTTGAAGTAGTACATGTGCCCCGAGAGCAGAATGCCCGAGCTGACTTGCTTGCTAAGCTCGCCAGCTCAGGCAAGGGGGGTAGGCAGAGGACGGTGATTCAAGAAACTCTGAAGACGCCGAGGGCATTTGTAGCAGATCACCTGGTCCTTCAGATAAGCAAGTCGACGGAGAGAGCAGCGAGAAGCCATAAGTCCTTGACGCAAGAAACTCTGAGATCGTCGAGAGTTAGAGCATGTCGAGGAGAGAAGGTGGACGTGATGCAGGTCTGCGCCGCCCATGAGCCAGACACTTGGATAACACAGTACAAGCGGTGCTTGGTAGATGGCCTCCTCCCGCTGGATCCAACAGAAGCTAGGAAGGTAAAGAAAAATTCCAGCAAGTACACATTGATTGATGGCGATCTGTACAGGTTCGGGTTCACTCACCCACTCCTAGAATGCATACACGGCGAGAAGTGCACGAGAATTATGGCAGAGCTCCACGAAGGTATATGTGGAAGCCACGTCGGGGGTCGAGCTCTGGCCGCGAGGACTCTCCGTGCAGGCTACTATTGGCCATCTATGAGAGAAGATTGCAAGAAGTATGCCCAGTGCTGCAAACAATGCCAGCAGCACGCCGATTGGCACAAGGCACCTCCCGAGGAGTTGAAGTCGATCTATAGCCCTTGGCCGTTTCATACTTGGGGAATCGACATCCTGGGACCTTTCCCGCTGGCGATCAGGCAAATGAAGTACTTGGTAGTGGCGATTGAGTATTTCACCAAGTGGATTGAAGCAGAACCAGTGGCCCAGATCACCGCACACAAGATCGAAGGTTTTGTATGGAAGAACATCGTGTGCCAGTTTGGAGTGCCTAAACGCCTGGTGTCAGATAATGGGACACAGTTTGCAAGCCACCTGTTGAAGAAGCTTTGCGAAGGGGTTGGAATTCAACAAGTGTTTGCATCCGTCGAGCACCCTCAGACAAATGGCCAGGTGGAGTCAGCTAATCGGGTGTTGTTGAGAGGTTTGAAGAGAAGGCTTGAGAAAGCCAAGGGAAGTTGGGCTGAGGAGGTACCCCGTATAGTCTGGGCGTACCACACCACCGAGCAGTCAGGAACCCACGAGACCCCGTTCAGCTTGGTCTATGGGTGTGATGCCATGATTCCAGTGGAGATCCAGGAGAGCTCGCCGAGATTCCAGAACTTCGTGGAGGAAGACTCGAATGAAGAAAGAAGGCTGAACCTGGATCTACTGGATGAGGTCAGGGAAGAAGCGAGGTTGAAAGCTGAAGCTGTGAAGAGAAGGGTCGAACGAAGATACAACTCTAAGGTGATGCCAAGGCAGTTTAGAGAGGGCGATCTGGTGATGAGGAAGGCCCACCAGTACGAGATGGAGAATAAACTGTCACCCAAGTGGACTGGACCGTTGAGAATAACCGAGACGCTCGGGAACGGGGCCTACCGCTTAGAGACGCTGGAAGGAGGGGCGATCCCTCGCACCTGGAACGCCACACACCTGAAGTTGTACTATAGTTAAGAGCTTTGTAAGTAAAGACAAACACAAATCGTATATTACAATGTCTCTGTTAAAACAGTTTCAAGGGGGCACTCTTTTTTCCCTAAGGAGGGTTTTTAACGAGGCCACCCAATAAAGAAGAGTTTTTGAAGTATAAGGCGTTTTCAGATTGCATGTTTGCTTTTTTCCAAGAGTTTTTGAAGAAAGACCTTGTCGCTTGTAAGTGATTTAAGGCAAGAAAAGATATATCGCGTGCTTTCTAAAAGGTTTTAAGTCCTCATCGTTTTTCGGCGATTGGAGGCACCAGTTAAAAGTTTTAAGTCCTCATCGTTTTCCAGCGATTGTAGGCACCAGTTAAGTTTTAAGTCCTCATCGTTTTTCGGCGATTGGAGGCACCAGTTAAAAGTTGTAAGTCCTCATCGTTTTCCGGCGATTAGAGGCACCAGTAAAGGTTTTTAAGTCCTCATCGTTTTTCGGCGATCGGAGGCACCAGATGAAAGACCTCAACGCCCTCGCGCGTTCTGAGGCAAGTTAAAGACCTCCTCGCCGTCGAGCGAGTGCAGGCGAGAAAAAGAAAAGGTCCTCAGTGCATCCAGGGGGAGGAGATGTACACCCTGGGCAAGTTGAGGCACCAGATAAAGTCCTTCTCGCCGTCAAGCGAGTTAAGGCCAGTTAAAGACCTCCTCGCCGTCGAGCGAGTGCAGGCGAGAAAAAGAAAAGGTCCTCAGTGCATCCAGGGGGGAGGAGATGTACACCCTGGGCAAGTTGAGGCACCAGATAAAGTCCTTCTCGCCGTCAAGCGAGTTAAGGCCAGTTAAAGACCTCCTCGCCGTCGAGCGAGTGCAGGCGAGAAAAAGAAAAGGTCCTCAGTGCATCCAGGGGGGAGGAGATGTACACCCTGGGCAAGTTGAGGCACCAGATAAAGTCCTTCTCGCCGTCAAGCGAGTTAAGGCCAGTTAAAGACCTCCTCGCCGTCGAGCGAGTGCAGGCGAGAAAAAGAAAAGGTCCTCAGTGCATCCAGGGGGGAGGAGATGTACACCCTGGGCAAGTTGAGGCACCAGATAAAGACCTTCTCGCCGTTGAGCGAGTTCAGGCGAGTTAAAAGACCTTCTCGCTTACATGCGAGCTTAGGCAAGATAAAATCCTTCTCGTCTCGAACGAGTTCAGGTATGGCGCAGAGGGTGGAAGAAGTATGGAAGGTGGCTAAGGTAGGTTCGAAGAGAACGCCTAGTCAGCCGGTCTTTGTTCTGAAGTCCAGGAGGGTAAAGAGAGATCCCTGAAGGCATCTCTGCCCCATGCAAAGAAACGGTTGCCTAAGCATGAGGCTAGGAAGAGCTAATGGTACCAAGAGTTCTTGGCGATCAGGAAAAGTTCAAACAACGGCGAGAAGGTTGAAAGACTTGTTTGATAAAGCAGGTCGAGTGGGACGTTGTTTGAGCCAATAATTGAGTTACCATTCGTTGCTTGAAGGGTACTCTCGTGATAAGGTTAGTTGCCTTAAGAGTACAAGTTGGTTAAAGTGATTATTACTTGAGTTTGAAGTGGTTCGGAGCAGTTAAGTCAAAAGGTCGTGTTTGCAAAATCGTTAAGTTATATCCGACAAAGTTAAACATACAAAGAAGGTTAAAGCACTTAAAGAAGTCAAGAGAGTGAATACCCAAACTTTGTCATTGAGATAAGTATTTGTTAAAGGCATACATACAGGAGTTTTTATAGAATAATACAAGGGAAATCATAAAAGTAGCAGATGAGGCGGAGTTGATTAGTCTTCAGCAGGAACGACCTTTCCATCTGCTACTTCGTTGTTCAACGACACCAGGCTGAGATCCAGATCGGGAAATAGGCAAGCGAATTGTTCCCGCGCAGCTTCGAATCCAGCAGCCAGAATCTGAGCAGAATTTAGCTTGAGTGCTTCGATTTGCCCCTGAAGTTCCTCAATCCGCTTCTTGAGGTCTTCGGTTTGCTCTTTCAGCTCTTTGTTCTGCTGTTCCAGCTCTTCAACCTGTTTTTTAAGTTGTTCGTTGGTCTCTCGAGCCTGGAGAAGGTCTTCAGTAACCTTCTTGGATTCTGATTGTGCTTGGGCCAACTCAGCAGCCAGTTTTCCTTTCTCTTTGTTGGCCTCGACGAGATCAGCCATGGCGTCGTCCCTCGCCTTTTCTACTTGCCCAAGTAGTTTCTCCCGGTCAATCGACCTTTGCTCCAGTTTTTGCACCTTAGCGGCGTCAGCTTGCATGCGAGCCTCCAGGTCGACCGCCTTGGCACGAAGGGGCACAATTTTGCTTTCTAGCTCGACCTTCTCTTGGGCAAGATCATGAACTTTGCGGCGAAGGTCAGTAGCCTCCTTGCGCGCCAGCCTGAGCTTGGTACTCATTGCATCCTCCACTCGGGAGTGTTCGATTTCTGCGAGCGTCAGGTTGAAGGATAACTTCTCCACCTCAATCTTCATAGTGCTTTTTTCGGTTTTGAGGTTGAAGAGGTCATCTTGGAGCCTCCTGGTTGAGCCTTCCACGGCCCTGGTTATAATCGATGGGATATCCTCTGCTATGGTTTTGAGTTTGGCAGTTAGAGGTTCCCACATCCTTGTGACCTCAAGGGGAAGGTTTGCCGTTTGGAGAGGCGCCAGGGGGGCTTGCAGTGGGTTCTCGTCGCCACCTTCCTTAGCAGGTTCTTCAGTGTTTGCTTCTTGGCGTGGCGACGCAATCGGGGATTCGGTAATCAGAATCGGAGAGGTATGAGCAACCTCATCCCCGATTGGAATGTTTTCTGCAGCTGAAGTGTTTGAAGGGGGGCCCCCTCCGGCTGACACGTATGGCGTAGAGGCGCTTGGCTCTTGGGCCTCAGCTGCAGGTGGCGCAGTGGCCAGTGGAACCGCTTGGACTGGTGATGAAGGAGCTTGTTGTGTTGGCGATGAGGGAGGAGGAGCAGGCGTTGATGGTGGTGTTGAGGTCGGAAGAGGGGGTGGGGCAGGTGGTGAAGATGGTGCCACCCTTTTCCTCTTCGTAACGAGGCCATCCTCGGTGACCTCGTCGTCCTCTTCTTCCTCCTCTTGGACGACTTGGGGGGCTTTCCTTCTGGGTCTCTTAAGGACCAATTTTTTGCGTTGAGCGGGCTCCTTGGGTGGTGATCGCCCTTGGACAATGGCGGCCTCCACCACCGAGTTGGGCACCGTTTGGGAACCGGTTGCCAACCCGTGGTTTTGGGCGAGCGATTTGAGTTCAGCGAGCATGTTCCTGGGCAACATGTTGTCTGCAGGGGACAGAGATGCGTGGGTTAACTCAAGGAAAACAGATAAGTGCGTAGTGTAATAAACAGCAAAGCAGATAATATGTGCAGGAAAAGTAAAGCCAAAGTCTTGCGCATAACGCACAAGACGCCCAGAGACAGCTAAACAGAAGCAGTATTAAAGCAATGGTTCAAATGACCTAACCTATTTGAAATTCTAGCTGATCTTCGAAGAATTCAAAGCTGATCAGGGAGGTGGTGAGGAAAGTTATGTTGGCGTCCGCCACCTTCTTCCAGAAGAGACAAAGGTCTCTGTCCAATGCTCCCATGCTATCAGGACTTCTGGGCCTCCTGAAGCAGCTCTTGGACTCCTTTTTCCCCTTGTCCACCCAGTACAAGGGGAAGCCATCAAGAAGGGAGGTGTCCTTGCACGTACTTGGACGAATTTCCCCTTCCAGTCTTTGTACGATTGCTGGAAGATGGTAAAGATGGATCTCCCAGCAATTGCATTCAAGCTGATCCACAGGCGGTCTCCTGGGTGCTTGGCTTCGAAAAGGAACAAAAACACGTCCACTGACGCGGGCAACCCCAGGTGGGCGCACGTTACTTGGAAGGCTCGAACAAACGCCCAGCTGTTGGGATGAAGCTGGGCGGCTGCAATGTTGAGCTCGGTGAGAAGTTCCCTCTCGAATCAGGTAAGAGGGAACCTGAGCCTGACCTTCTTGAACAGAGTCGTATAGACAAAGCAGAAGGGCCCGTCGGCGCTTACTTTGTGATCAGCACACACGGGCAGGTCGGCGGGGCAAGGCAGCACCATCATCTTTTCGTCGTGCTCCTTGTGAAACGACTGGTAGATTTCGTCCCCCTTAGTCAGCCGCAAGACTGCCCCCGCAGTGTTTACAGAGGATATTTCTTTCAGAAGGGTTGAGTTAGCCCAGGGATATAATGTTTTGAAGTCTGGCAGAGGGACGGGGGCTCCTCCAGCATTAGGTGGAGTCGCCTGGGCCAGGACGGATTGGGAAGATGCACCACGAACTTGTGTTGAGTCGTGTGCTTGTGAAGGAAGGTTTCGCGCTGATGGAGGGGGGTTTGGGGTAATCTTGGTGCGAGTCATGATGGCAGCTGCAAAGGAAGCAGAAAGGAAAAATGATCAGAGGGGTTACAAAGGCTGACTCGATTATAGAAGGAAGGTGAAAGACGAACGAATGTGGGTTCGTTGCGACGATCGACAAAGCCTTAAGTTACGCAGAAGGAGAAATGGAAAAACAACCCACAGCGTATGCACCAAGCAGTTACAGGATGATGCGAATCGGTGAAAATGCAAGGAAAACCAGCAGATGAAGGAAAGTAATTACCTTTCGATGATCAGGAAGACGATGGAGGAAAATGGTGATCTCGAGCGTTGAAGAGCGTTGAGAGTTTTCGCAGAAGTAAGTTGGAGCGTTTGCAAGCACGAAGAAAGTGATGGAACAGTGAAGCGAAATGGGTTTAAGGGTTTTTCGAAATGGGTTTAGGAAGCGCAAACAGCAAATGAAGAGAGCCGTTGATGAAGCCACGTGTCGAGCGATGAGTGAGGGGTTTGGTGGGGCGTCAGAGCAGCAGAAGGTACAACCGCTTGGAATTCCGCGTCAAGGCCACGTAGATCGGTGTTAACGAAGGCTCTTTCAGTCTTTTCGCTAGACAAGTCTTCTCTTAAGACTGGGGGGCTTGTGTACCGCCCTGGTGGTCGGGTGTGATGACGTGGCATCCTGCTACAGTGTAGGCGTGTTGACAAGGCGCCAGGTTGGCAGAAGGGAAGGAAGTTGGGGGACATGTGTAGTCACCAGTTGTTAAGCTAGCGTGTTCCGACTTCCACCTTACCAGAATAGGCGATCGCCAGGTTGAAGATGAAGTCGCCAGATGCAGACCCAGGCGACCAAGCAGTCGAAGATCGCCAGAACAAGCACATCGCCGAAGATGAAGGAGAAGCAGATTATGAAGGCGGCCGGCGAGACCACAGGGAAGGTGTATGAAGGCCCCTAACTCACCAGTTCCAGTATAGATCGCACTCCCAAGTTAGCTATGCACTGGGCAGTACCATGCTTAAATAACTTAGCCAAAAAGAGAGTCAGAAGCAGCGCCCAAGTCAAGGAGGCTCCAGATGAAGGCACGTGTACGACTGGATGCGAGCCACGTGTCCAAGTCTGTAACTGCTAGGAGAGAGAAAGTAACCAGGTATATAAGAGTTCTCAACGAACTTTCTGAGGTACGCACGTTCAGTTCATACACTTTACGCTTGCGAGTGATAGAGCTCACTGTGAGAGAGGATTTGCACGGTTCTAGTTCTCTTAGTTTTTGGTGATACCGTCACTGACTTGAGCGTTGGAGTGCGATCGGCCGCAGCGGCGCCGTGCTGTTTCTTTGCAGGTTCTTGAGATACATCCCGAAGAGGAGCGGAGGTGAGAAGCGGTGCGCACGTCGATCCTTTGACGAGGCAGTTTCCAGCGTTCCGGTCAACAGGCAGGATCATCAGGCGCCCACCGTGGGGCCGAAGAGGCTCCTTCGCCCCTCAGCTAGGGGGACAAACTCCCCTTAGACCTCGACTGGGGGGCTTGTTCCCGTATGCCAATACAGTCCCACATCGTTCAGGAATCGAGGCCAGGGGCAGTTTATATACTCCCTCCTCCCTTCACCCTTCGAGGCGCCTTTTAAGGACAAAACCGTGACGGAGCACCGACCTCCAAAGCGGACAATACCTCGAATGCGGTGATTGACCCTAGCGATGCTGTCCAACGACTTGAGGTCGGAACATTATTATACAGAACATTCACTTTCTTATAGTTTCCTAGGCTATAAAACCTTAGATTGTAAATGAAAGAAGTATTAAACATATCAAAACACCATTTTAACACATGAAATTGTTTTTCAAAGATATCATAAGTGTTTCAATCAATGAATAGACCTTAGATTGTAAAAGAAGTATTAAACATATCAAAATACAATTTGAACACATGAAATGGTTTTTCAAGGGTATCCTAGGTGTTTGAATCAATTAATAGACCTTAGAACATACGTAAACACAATTTTAACACATGAAATTGTTTTTCAACGATATTCATAAGTGTTTCAATCAATTAATAGACTAAGATTGTAAAAGAAATATTAAACATATCAAAACACAATTTTAACACATGGAATTTGTTTTCAAAGATATCATAAGTGTTTTCAATCAATTAATAGCGAAAAGAAAAGAACAAGTTGCAAACATTTAGTTAAGTAATACGCTTGTTTTCAATAGTTAAGATACTTTTAAACTTATTATACAGAACATTGACTTTCTTATAGTTTCCTAGGTTATAAAACCTTAGATTGTAAATGAAAGAAGTATTAAACATATCAAAACACAATTTTAACACATGAAATTGTTTTTCAAAGATCTCATAAGTGTTTCAATCAATGAATAGGCCTTAGGTTGTAAAAGAAGTATTAAACATATCAAAATACAATTTGAACACATGAAATGGTTTTTCAAGGGTGTATCCTAGGTTTTTGAATCAATTGATAGACCTTAGAACATACGAAAACACAATTTTAACACATGAGATTGTTTTTCAACGATATTCATAAGTGATTCAATCAATTAATAGACTAAGATTGTAAAAGAAATATTAAACATATCAAAACAGAATTTTAACACATGGAATTGGTTTTCAAAGATATCATAAGTGTTTTCAATCAATTAATAGCGAAAAGAAAAGAACAAGTTGCAAACATTTAGTTAAGTAATACGCTTGTTTTCAATAGTTAAGATACTTTTAATAAACTATTATTATACAAAACATTCACTTTCTTATAGTTTCCTAGGTTATAAAACCTTAGATTGTAAATGAAAGAAGTATTAAACATATCAAAACACAATTTTAACACATGAAATTGTTTTTCAAAGATATCATAAGTGTTTCAATCAATGAATAGGCCTTAGGTTGTAAAAGAAGTATTAAACATATCAAAATACAATTTGAACACATGAAATGGTTTTTCAAGGGTGTATCCTAGGTTTTTGAATCTATTGATAGACCTTAGAAAATACGAAAACACAATTTTAACACTTGAGATTGTTTTTCAACGATATTCATAAGTGTTTCAATCAATTAATCGACTAAGATTGTAAAAGAAATATTAAACATATCAAAACACAATTTTAACACATGGAATTGGTTTTCAAAGATATCATAAGTGTTTTCATTCAATTAATAGCGAAAAGAAAAGAACAAGTTGCAAACATTTAGTTAAGTAATACGGTTGTTTTCAATAGTTAAGATACTTTTAAACTATTATTATACAGAACATTCACTTTCTTATAGTTTCCTAGGTTATAAAACCTTAGGTTGTAAATGAAAGAAGTATTAAACATATGAAAACACAATTTTAACACATGAAATTGTTTTTCAAAGATATCATAAGTGTTTCAATCAATGAATAGACCTTAGATTGTAAAAGAAGTATTAAACATATCAAAATACAATTTGAACACATCAAATGGTTTTTCAAGGGTATCCTAGGTGTTTGAATCAATTAGTAGACCTTAGAACATACGAAAACCCAATTTTAACACATGAAATTGTTTTTCAAAGATATTCATAAGCGTTTCAATCAATTAATAGACTAAGATTGTAAAAGAAATATTAAACATATCAAAACACAATTTTAACACATGGAATTGTTTTTCAAAGATATCATAAGTGTTTTCAATCAATTAATTGCGAAAAGAAAAAACAAGTTGCAAACATTTAGTTAAGTAATACGGTTGTTTTCAATAGTTAAGATACTTTTAAACTATTATTATACAGAACATTCACTTTCTTATAGTTTCCTAGGTTATAAAACCTTAGGTTGTAAATGAAAGAAGTATTAAACATATGAAAACACAATTTTAACACATGAAATTGTTTTTCAAAGATATCATAAGTGTTTCAATCAATGAATAGACCTTAGATTGTAAAAGAAGTATTAAACATATCAAAATACAATTTGAACACATCAAATGGTTTTTCAAGGGTATCCTAGGTGTTGAATCAATTAAAAGGCCTTAGAACATACGAAAACACAATTTTAACACATGAAATTCTTTTTCAAAGATATCATAAGTGTTTCAATCAATGAATAGACCTTAGATTGTAAAAGAAGTATTAAACATATCAAAATACAATTTGAACACATGAAATGGTTTTTCAAGGGTATCCCAGGTGTTTGAAACAATTAGTAGACCTTAGAACATACGAAAACCCAATTTTAACACATGAAATTGTTTTTCAAAGATATTCATAAGCGTTTCAATCAATTAATAGACTAAGATTGTTAAAGAAATATTAAACATATCAAATCACAATTTTAACACATGGAATTGGTTTTCAAAGATATCATAAGTGTTTTCAATCAATTAATAGCGAAAAGAAAAGAACAAGTTGCAAACATTTAGTTAAGTAATACGCTTGTTTTCAATAGTTAAGATACTTTTAAACTATTATTATACAGAAGATTCACTTTCTTATAGTTTCCTAGGTTATAAAACCTTAGATTGTAAATGAAAGAAGTAATAAACATATGAAAACACAATTTTAACACATGAAATTGTTTTTCAAAGATATCATAAGTGTTTCAATCAATGAATAGACCTTAGATTGTAAAAGAAGTATTAAACATATCAAAATACAATTTGGACACATGAAATTGTTTTTCAAGGGTATCCTAGGTGTTGAATCAATTAATAGGCCTTAGAACATACGAAAACACAATTTTAACACATGAAATTGTTTTTCAACGATATTCATAAGTATTTCAATCAATTAATAGACTAAGATTGTAAAAGAAATATTAAACATATCAAAAAACAATTTTAACACATGGAATTGTTTTTCAAAGATATCATAAGTGTTTTCAATCAATTAATTGCGAAAAGAAAAGAACAAGTTGCAAACATTTAGTTAGGTAATACACTTGTTTTCAATAGTTAAGATACTTTTAAACTAGTATTATACAGAAGATTCACTTTCTTATTTTTTCGTAGGTTATAAACCCTTAGATTGTAAATGAAAGAAGTATTAAACATATCAAAACACAATTTTAACACATGAAATTGTTTTTCAAAGATATCATAAGTGTTTCAATCAATGAATAGACCTTAGACTGTAAAAGAAGTATTAAACATATCAAAATACTATTTGAACACATGAAATGGTCTTTCAAGGGTATCCTAGGTGTTTGAATCAATTAGTAGACCTTAGAACATACGAAAACCCAATTTTAACACATGAAATTGTTTTTCAAAGATATTCATAAGCGTTTCAATCAATTAATAGACTAAGATTGTAAAAGAAATATTAAACATATCAAAACAGAATTTTAACACATGGAATTGGTTTTCAAAGATATCATAAGTGTTTTCAATCAATTAATAGCGAAAAGAAAAGAACAAGTTGCAAACATTTAGTTAAGTAATACGCTTGTTTTCAATAGTTAAGATACTTTTAAACTATTATTGTACAGAAGATTCACTTTCTTATAGTTTCCTAGGTTATAAAACCTTAGATTGTAAATGAAAGAAGTAATAAACATATCAAAACACAATTTTAACACATGAAATTGTTTTTCAAAGATATCATAAGTGTTTCAATCAATGAATAGACCTTAGATTGTAAAAGAAGTATTAAACATATCAAAATACAATTTGGACACATGAAATGGTTTTTCAAGGGTATCATAGGTGTTGAATCAATTACTAGGCCTTAGAACATACGAAAACACAATTTTAACACATGAAATTGTTTTTCAACGATATTCATAAGTATTTCAATCAATTAATAGACTAAGATTATAAAAGAAATATTCAACATATCAAAAAACAATTTTAACACATGGAATTGTTTTTCAAAGATATCATAAGTGTTTTCAATCAATTAATTGCGAAAAGAAAAGAACAAGTTGCAAACATTTAGTTAAGTAATACGCTTGTTTTCAATAGTTAAGATACTTTTAAACTATTATTATACAGAAGATTCACTTTCTTATAGTTTCCTAGGTTATAAAACCTTAGATTGTAAATGAAAGAAGTATTAAACATATCAAAACACAATTTTAACACATGAAATTGTTTTTCAAAGATATCATAAGTGTTTCAATCAATGAATAGACCTTAGATTGTAAAAGAAGTATTAAACATATCAAAATACAATTTGAACACATGAAATGGTTTTTCAAGGGTATCCTAGGTGTTGGAATCAATTAGTAGACCTTAGAACATACGTAAACCTAATTTTAACACATGAAATTGTTTTTGAAAGATATTCATAAGTGTTTCAATCAATTAATAGACTAAGATTGTAAAAGAAATATTAAACATATCAAAACACAATTTTAACACATGGAATTGGTTTTCAAAGATATCATAAGTGTTTTCAATCAATTAATAGTGAAAAGAAAAAAACAAGTTGCAAACATTTAGTTAAGTAATACGGTTGTTTTCAATAGTTAAGATACTTTTAAACTATTATTATACAGAACATTCACTTTCTTATAGTTTCCTAGGTTATAAAACCTTAGGTTGTAAATGAAAGAAGTATTAAACATATCAAAACACAATTTTAACACATGAAATTGTTTTTCAAAGATATCATAAGTGTTTCAATCAATAAATAGACCTTAGATTGTAAAAGAAGTATTAAACATATCAAAATACAATTTGAACACATGAAATGGTTTTTCAAGGGTATCCTTGGTGTTTTAATCAATTAGTAGACCTTAGAACATACGAAAACCCAATTTTAACACATGAAATTGTTTTTCAAAGATATTCATAAGCGTTTCAATCAATTAATAGACTAAGATTGTAAAAGAAATATTAAACATATCAAAACACAATTTTAACACATGGAATTGGTTTTCAAAGATATCATAAGTGTTTTCAATTAATTAATAGCGAAAAGAAAAGAACAAGTTGCAAACATTTAGTTAAGTAATACGCTTGTTTTCAATAGTTAAGATACTTTTAAACTATTATTATACAGAAGATTCACTTTCTTATAGTTTCCTAGGTTATAAAACCTTAGATTGTAAATGAAAGAAGTATTAAACATATAAAAACACAATTTTAACACATGAAATTGTTTTTCAAAGATATCATAAGTGTTTCAATCAATGAATAGACCTTAGATTGTAAAAGAAGTATTAAACATATCAAAATACAATTTGAACACATGAAATGGTTTTTCAAGGGTATCCCAGGTGTTTGAATCAATTAGTAGACCTTAGAACATACGAAAACCCAATTTTAACACATGAAATTGTTTTTCAAAGATATTCATAAGCGTTTCAATCAATTAATAGACTAAGATTGTAAAAGAAATATTAAACATATCAAAACACAATTTTAACACATGGAATTGGTTTTCAAAGATATCATAAGTGTTTTCAATCAATTAATAGCGAAAAGAAAAGAACAAGTTCCAAACATTTAGTTAAGTAAGACGCTTGTTTTCAATAGTTAAGATACTTTTAAACTATTATTATACAGAAGATTCACTTTCTTATAGTTTCCTAGGTTATAAAACCTTAGATTGTAAATGAAAGAAGTATTAAACATATCAAAACACAATTTTAACACATGAAATTGTTTTTCAACAATATTCACAAGTGTTTCAATCAATTAATAGACTAAGATTGTAAAAGAAATATTAAACATATCAAAACACAATTTTAACACATGGAATTGGTTTTCAAATATATCATAAGTGTTTTCAATCAATTAATAGTGAAAAGAAAAAAACAAGTTGCAAACATTTCGTTAACTAATACGCTTGTTTTCAATAGTTAAGATACTTTTAAACTTATTATACAGAACATTCACTTTCTTATAGTTTCCTAGGTTATAAAACCTTAGATTGTAAATGAAAGAAGTATTAATTATATCAAAACACAATTTTAACACATGAAATTGTTTTTCAAAGATATCATAAGTGTTTAAATCAATGAATAGACCTTAGATTGTAAAAGAAGTATTAAACATATCAAAATACAATTTGAACACATGAAATGGTTTTTCAATGGTATCCTAGGTGTTTGAATCAATTAATAGACCTTAGAACATACGTAAACAGAATTTTAACACATGAAATTGTTTTTCAACGATATTCATAAGTGTTTCAATCAATTAATAGACTAAGGTTGTAAAAGAAATATTAAACATATCAAAACACAATTTTAACACATGGAATTGGTTTTCAAAGATATCATAAGTGTTTTCAATCAATTAATAGCGAAAAGAAAAGAACAAGTTGCAAACATTTAGTTAAGTAATACGCTTGTTTTCAATAGTTAAGATACTTTTAAACTATTATTATACAGAACATTCACTTTCTTATAGTTTCCTAGGTTATAAAACCTTAGATTGTAAATGAAAGAAGTATTAAACATATCAAAACACAATTTTAACACATGAAATTGTTTTTCAAAGATATCATAAGTGTTTCAATCAATGAATAGACCTTAGATTGTAAAAGAAGTATTAAACATATCAAAATACAATTTGAACACATGAAATGGTTTTTCAAGGGTATCCTAGGTGTTTGAATCAATTAATAGACCTTAGAACATACGAAAACACAATTTTAACACATGAAATTGTTTTTCAACGTTATTCATAAGTATTTCAATCAATTAATAGACTAAGATTGTAAAAGAAATATTAAACATATCAAAACACAATTTTAACACATGGAATTGTTTTTCAAAGATATCATAAGTGTTTTCAATCAATTAATTGAGAAAAGAAAAGAACAAGTTGCAAACATTTAGTTAGGTAATACGCTTGTTTTCAATAGTGATCCTGCCTGTTGACCGGAACGCTGGAAACTGCCTCGTCAAAGGATCGACGTGCGCACCGCTTCTCACCTCCGTTCCTCTTCGGGATCTACCTCAAGAACCTGCAAAGAAACAGTACGGCGCCGTTGCGGCCGATCGCACTCCAACGCTCAAGTCAGTGACGGTATCACCAAATACTAAGAGAACAAGAACCGTGCAAATCCTCTCTCACAGTCAGCTCTATCACTCGCAAGCATAAAGTGTATAAACTGAACGTGCGTACCTCAGAAAGTTTGTTAAGAACTCTTATATACCTTGTAGCTTTCTCTCTCCTAGCAGTTACAGACTTGGATACGTGGCTCGCATCCAACTGTACACGTGCCATCATCTGGAGGCTCCCTGACTTGGCGCTGCTTCTACTCTCATTTTGGCTAAGTTACTTATGCATGGTACTGCCCAGTGCATAGCTAACTTGGGAGTGTGATCTCTACTGGAACTGGCGAGTTAGGGGCCTTCATACACCTTCCCTGTGGTCTCGCCGGCCGCCTTCATAATCTGCTTCTCCTTCATCTTTGGCGATGTGCTTGCTCTGGCGATCTCCAATAACTAGGTCGCCTGAATCTACATCTGGCGACTTCATCTTCAACCTGGTGATCGCCGACTCTGGTAAGCTGGAGATCGGAACACGCCAACTTGACAACTGGCGACTACGCAAGCCCCCCGACTTCCTTCCCTTCTGCCAACCTGGCGCCTTGCCAACACGCCTATGCTGTAGTGGGGTGCCACGTCATCGCTCCCGACCACCAGGGCGGTACACAAGCCCCCCAGTCTTAAGCGAAGACTTGTCTAGCGAAAAGACTGAAAAAGTCACTTCAACACCGGCCTACGTGGCACTGACGCAGAATTCCAAGCGGTTGTACCTTCTGCTGCTCTGACGCTCCACCAAACCCCTCACTCATCGTTTGATGCGTGGCTTCATCAACGGCTCTCTTCAGTTGCCGTTTGCGCTTCCTAAACCCATTTCGAAAAAACCCTTAAACCCATTTTCACTCAGCACTGTTCCACCACTTTCCCTCGCATTCACGAACGCTCCAACTTTCTTCTGCGAAAAACTCTCAGCGGTCTCCAGCATTCTGAATCACCATCAACATTCATCGTCTCCCTGATCATCAAAAGGTACCTACTTTCCTTCTTCTGCTGGCTTTCCTTGCATTTTAACCGATTCGCATCATTCTGTAACTGCCTGGTGCATACGCTGTGGGTTGTTTTTCCATTTATTCTTCTGCGGGAGCAGTCTTGCGGCTGACTAAGGGGGACGAGATTTACCAATCGTTTCACAAGGAGCACGACGAGAAGATGATGGTGCTGCCTTGCCCCCCCGATCTGCCCGTGTGTGCTGATGACAAAGTAAGCGCCGACGGGCCCTTCTGCTTTGTCTATACGACTTTGTTCAAGAAGGTCAAGCTCAGGTTCCCTTTCACCCGATTCGAGAGGGAACTTCTTACCGAGCTCAACATTGCTGCCGCCCAGCTCCACCCCAACAGCTGGGCGTTTGTTCGAGCTTTTCAAGTAATGTGCGCCCACCTGGGGTTGCCCGCGTCGGTGGACGTGTTTTTATTCCTCTTCGAAGCCAAGCACCCAGGAGACCGCCTATGGGTCAGCTTGAACGCGATTGCTGGGAGGTCCATCTTTGCCATCTTCCAGCAATCCTACAAGGACTGGAAGGGGAAGTTCGTCCAAGTGCGTGCGAACGACAAGGACACCTCCCTTCTCGATGGCTTCCCCTTGTACTGGGTGGACAAGGGGAAGAAAGAGTCCAAGAGCTGCTTCAGGAGGCCCAGAAGTCCTGACAGCATGGGAGCATTGGACAAAGACCTCTGTCTCTTCTGGAAGAAGGTGGCGGACGCCAATATAACATTCCTTACCACCACCTTGATATGCTTCGAATTCTACGAAGATCAGCTAGAAATTCGAATAGGTTAGGACATTAAACTCTTGTTTTGATGCCGCTTCTTGTTTAGCTGTTTCTGGGCGTCTTGTGCGTTATGCGCAAGACTTTGGCTTTACCTTTCCTGCACATACCATCTGCTTTGCTGTTTATTACCTTATGCACTTATTTGTTTTTCTTGAGTTAACCCATGCATCTTCGTTCCATGCAGACGACATGTTGCCCAGAAACATGCTCGCTGAACTGAAGGCGCTCGCCCGAAACCACGGGTTGGCGACCGGTTCCCAAACGGTGCCCAACTCGGTGGTGGAGGCCGCCATTGTCCAAGGGCGATCACCACCCAAGGAACCCGCCCAACGCAAAAAATTGGTCCTTAAGAGACCTAAAAGGAAAGCCCCTCAAGTCATCCATGAGGAGGAAGAAGAGGACGACGAGGTCACCGAGGATGGCCTCGTTACGAAGAGGAAGAGAGTGGCACCCTCTTCACCACCTGCTCCACCCCCTCTTCCAACCTCAACACCACCATCGACGCCTGCTCCTCCTCCATCATCGCCAACACCACAGGCTCCTCCCTCACCAGTCCAAGCGGTTCCACTGGCCACTGCGCCACCTGCAGCTGAGGCCCAAGAGCCAAATTTCCTGGAGGACCCCCCAAGCGCCTCTACGCCATACGTGTCAGCTGGAGGGGGCCCCCCTTCAAACGCTTCAGCTGCAGAAAATGCTCCAATCGGGGATGAGGTTGCTCATACCTCTCCGATTCTGATTACCGAATCCCCGATTGCGTCGCCACGCCAAGAAGCAACTACTGAAGAACCTGCTAAGGAAGGTGGCGACGAGAACCCACAACAAGCCCACCTGGCGCCTCTCCAAGCAGCGAACCTTCCCCTTGAGGTCACAAGGATGTGGGAGCCTCTAACTGCCAAGCTGAAAACCATAGCAGAGGATATCCCAGCGATCATAACCAGGGCTGTGGAAGGCTCAACCAGGAGGCTCCAAGACGACCTCTTCAACCTCAAAACCGAAAACAGCACCATGAGGATCGAGGTGGAGAAGTTGTCCTTCAGCCTGACGCTCGCAGAAATCGAACACTCCCGAGTGGAGGATGCAATGAATACCGAGCTCAGGCTGGCGCGCAAGGAGGCCACTGACCTTCGCCACAAAGTTCACCAACTTGCCCAAGAGAAGGTCGAGCTGGAAAGCAAAATTGTGCCTCTTCGCGCCAGGGCGGTCGACCTGGAGGCTCTCATGAAAGCTGACGCCGCTAAGGTGCAAAAACTGGAGCAGAGGTCGATCGACCGAGAGAAACTACTTGGGCAAGTAGAAAAGGCGAGGGACAACGCCATGGCTGATCTCGTCGAGGCCAACAAAGAGAAAGGAAAGGTGGCTGCTGAGTTGGCCCAAGCACAATCGGAATCCAAGAAGGTTACTGAAGACCTTCTCCAGGCTCAAGAGACCAACGAACAACTCAAAAAACAGGTTGAAGAGCTGGAGCAGCAGAATAAAGAGCTGAAAGAGCAAACTGAAGACCTCAAGAAGCGGATTAAGGAACTTCAGAGGCAAATTGAAGAACTCAAGCTAAACTCTGCTCAGATTCTGGCTGCTGGATTCGAAGCTGCGCGGGAACAATTCGCTTGCCTATTCCCCGACCTGGATCTCAGCCTGGTGTCACTGAACAACGAAGTAGTAGATGGAAAAGTCGTTCCTGCTGAAGACTAATCAACTCCTCTTCATCTGCTACTTTTATGATTTCCCTTGTATTATTCTGTAATTAACTCGTGTATATGTGCCTTTAACAGATACTTATCTTAATGACAAAGTTCGGGTATTCCCTCTCCTGACTTCTTTAAGCGCTTTAACCTTCTTCGCATGTTTAACTTTGTCGGATTTAACTTAATGATTTTGCAAACACGACTTTTGACTTAACTGCTTCGAACCACTTCAAACTTAAGCAATAATCACCTTAACCAACTTGTACTCTTAAGGCAACTAACCTTATCGTAAGAATACCCTTCAAGCAACGAACTGTAACTCAGTTATTGGCTCAAAACACCGTCCCACTCGACCTGCATCATCAAACAGGTCTTTTAACCTTCTCGGCGCTGTTTGAACTCCTCCTGATCGCCAAGGACTCTTGGTGATATCAACTTCTTTCTAGCCTCATGCTTTGGCCATTGTTTCTTTGCATGGGGGCAGAGACGCCTCTTGGGATCTTTCTCTACCTTCCTGGACCTCAGAACAAAGACCGGTTGACTAGGCGTTCCCTTCGAACCTACCTTAGTCACCTTCCAAACTTCTTCCACCCTCTGCACCATACCTGAACTCGTTCGAGACGAGAAGGATTTTATCTTGCCTAAGCTCGCATGTAGGCGAGAAGGTCTTTAACTCGCCTGAACTCGCTCATCGGCGAGAAGGACTTTTTACTCGCCTGAACTCGCTCATCGGCGAGAAGGTCTTTAAACTCGCCTGAACTCGCTCATCGGCGAGAAGGTCTTCAAACTTGCCTGAACTCGCTCATTGGCGAGAAGGTCTTTAAACTCGCCTCAACATTGCCCCAGGGGTTACATCTTCTCGCCCCCAGAAACACGGAGGACGTTTTCTCTTTCTCGCCTGCACTCGCTCGACGGCGAGGAGGTCTTTAACTTGCCTCTACATTGCCCCAGGGGTTACATCTTCTCGCCCCTAGAAACACGGAGGACTTTTTCTCTTTCTCTCCTGCACTCGCTCGACGGCGAGGAGGTCTTTAACTTGCCTCTACATTGCCCCAGGGGTTACATCTTCTTGCCCCTAGAAACACGGAGGACTTTTTCTCTTTCTCGCCTGCACTCGCTCGACGACAAGGAGGTCTTTAACTTGCCTCAGAACGCGCGAGGGCGTTGAGGTCTTTCAACTGGTGCCTCCGATCGCCGAAAGACGATGAGGACTTTAAATTTTTAACTGGTGCCTTCAATCGCCGAAAAACGATGAGGACTTAAAAACTTTAACGGGTGCCTCCAATCGCCGAAAAACGATGAGGACTTAAAAACTTTAACTGGTGCCTCCAATCGCCGAAAAACGATGAGGACTTAAAAACTTTTTAGAAAGCATGCGATATATCTTTTCTTGCCTTAAATCACGTACAAGCGACAAGGTCTTTCTTCAAAATTCTTGGAAAAAAGCAAACATGCAATCTGAAAACGCCTTATACTTCGAAAACTCTTCTTTTATTGGGTGGCCTCGTTAAAAACCCTCCTTAGGGAAAAAAGAGTGCCCCCTTCAAACTGTTTTATCAGAGACATTGTAATATGACTTTGTGTTTGTCTTTACTTACAAAGCTTTTAACTATAGTACAACTTCAGGTGCGTGGCGTTCCAGGTGCGAGGAATCGCCCCTCCTTCCAGCGTCTCTAAGCGGTAGGCGCCGTTCCCGAGCGCCTCGGTTATTCTGAACGGTCCAGTCCACTTGGGTGACAGTTTATTCTCCATCTCGTACTGGTGGGCCTTCCTCATCACCAAGTCGCCTTCTCTAAACTGCCTTGGCATCACCTTCGAGTTGTATCTTCGTTCAATCCTTCTCTTCACGGCTTCAGCCTTCAACCTCGCCTCTTCCCTGACCTCATCCAGTAGATCCAGGTTCAGCCTTCTCTCTTCATTCGAGTCTTCCTCTACGAAGTTCTGGAATCTCGGCGAGCTCTCCTGGATCTCCACTGGAATCATGGCGTCACACCCATAGACTAAGCTAAACGGGGTCTCATGGGTTCCTGACTGCTCGATGGTGTGGTACGCCCAGACTATACGGGGTACCTCCTCAGCCCAACTTCCCTTGGCTTTCTCAAGCCTTCTCTTCAAACCTCTCAACAACACCCGATTCGCTGACTCTACCTGGCCATTTGTCTGAGGGTGCTCGACGGATGCAAACACTTGTTGAATTCCCACTTCTTCGCAAAGCTTCTTCAACAGGTGGCTTGCAAACTGCGTCCCATTATCGACACCAGGCGTTTGGGCACTCCAAACCTGCACACGATGTTCTTCCACACGAAACCTTCGATCTTGTGTGCGGTGATCTGGGCCACTGGTTCTGCTTCAATCCACTTGGTGAAATACTCAATCGCCACCACAAGGTACTTCATCTGCCTGATCGCCAGCGGGAAAGGTCCCAGGATGTCGATTCCCTAGGTATGAAACGGCCAAGGGCTATAAATCGACTTCAACTCCTCGGGAGGTGCCTTATGCCAATCGGCGTGCTGCTGGCATTGTTTACAACATTGGGCATACTTCTTGCAATCTTCTCTCATCGATTGCCAGTAGTAGCCTGCACGGAGAGTCCTCGCGGCCAGAGCTCGACCCCCAACGTGGCTTCCGCATATACCCTCGTGGAGCTCTGCTGATGGAGGAAGGCCCAAGCTCACCACAATATGAAAGCCAAGCTTCCAAGACCAAGACCGTCTAGCCTTCCAAAAGGAGCGTCTAGCCTCACAAGGAGCGTCTAGCCTCACAAAGGGAGCGTCTAGCCATGATGAGGAGCGTCTAGGCCAAGGCTACATGAGGAGCATCTATGAAGAGTCCTAGACCGTCTAGCTTCACACACACAAGGGCCAAAGCTACGGTTTGGGAGAGAAGAGGCTTTGTTGCATAAAAGGCCCATTAGGGGTACTTAGTAAAATAGGTAGTGTAGAAAGAACTTTGTGAAGGAAACCTTCTAGAACCTAGGGTTGTGTGGCCGGTCATTGCATGGCACATGGCTTAGAATTTAGATTTAATTTTGGTTTTCTTTTCCTTAGAAATGTAGCTTAACATTTAAGCCCAAATAGCCTATAAATAGGAAGGCTATCTCTTTGTATTTGACAAGTTTATTTGAGTATTGTTATGCTGCCCATTTTGTGCACTAGCTATACTTCTCCTAGAAATCTAGGCTATAAACTTCACTCCCTTCACCTTTCTTCATAGAGCTGGCCGAACCTCTCTAATTCATACTCATCATGCACCTTCAAAGCCATCACAACTCCTAGGAGGGCTTTGTTTCACTCACCCATTGCTTCCGCATCCATTTTACTACTTTGATTCAAGAAGAACACATGAAATGCCATCATTTGGTATCATGAGCTATTGGTTCTTCAAGATGAGTAGCTTGTCTTTTTAATTTCAGTTCTTCTTTATTTTCATCTTTGTCATTTCAATTCCTTACTTGTCTTGCTGTTTTTTATATATTTTAATTTGTTCTTGGTGTGCTTTGTGGAAGATCCAACCCAAGCACTCTTGTTCATTTGATCTTGAACAAGTTTTTGTGCAATTTGTGATAGGATTCCATACACCTTTGTGTTGCTATTTTTGTTTTAGGTTTTGAGTCTTTATTGCTTTCATTATTTTGCTTCATATTATGCTTTGAGTCTTTAAATTTCTGAATCTATACATGTTTTGTCAAGTCATGTTCATCCATATTGTCATCAATTCTTAGTAGTCCTATTTTTTGGCTTGATTGTTTCTTGTTTTGGGTCTCTTTATATTGCTATAATCTGCTGTTATTTTGATCCTTTGATGCTTTTTATTTTTAGTTTGAGTTCATAATTGTGTCTTAGTTCATACACAATTTCCATTCTCACATTTTCCATTGTGTTAATTTGGTTATCTTGCTGTTTTCTTCCAGTTTTTCCAGTTTTCCCCTGTAACACCTCTCTGTTCTGGGCTGTTTTGTTTATAAAATTTTTTCCACCCATAGGAAAATTCTGAATTTCTGGAAAATGCAAGTTTAAGGTGTTATAGAAAAGACAAAAAAAGAATGAGGTCAAAAGGAGCAACAGAAAAAAAATGATAAATCTCACAAAATCAGAGTGCGAATCTTGAGCGTTACAGCTGGCCTAACTGCACACCAAATTTGCAAAAATTATTAAAAAAAAATGGTGCATGCGTTTTAGGTGATTCCAAAGCCAAAATTTAGCTAAGATCCTGAATTTTCTTGTATCCAAATTTCAGAAACAAATCTTACAATTACAGCTCAGCATAAATCGGGGAACAAAACTGTTTTCTGGCCCACAACATTTTCCAGTGGTGCTGTTTTTTTATTTTTGGTCATCTAATCAAGTGCTTTTCTTTAGGAATTCCTTTTGTGTGCCAACTTTTATTGAGTACCTTTAATTGTTTGCTTTAATTCCTTGAATCTCTTTCTAAGTTGTCATATTATAAATCCTTTTGGTGGTACTGTTTTCTTTCAATTAAATTTGTTTCTTGCTTTTGTTTCTTGACCTCTCTTTTATGGGTGCTGGAAATTAATTCTCCCTTGGTGCTTATGTACATGGAAATTGACTTGATTTAAGGTTAAGCCCTTGTGAATAGGTGCTGGAAAGTGGAGAATTAAAGCCAACTTTCTAAGGAGGAGTCAAGCTAAGGCCGAAACAAGTCTCTTGAAACAAACACCACAAACACCTAGAAGATCAACAATCAAGACAACAAAGAAAGTGCACTAACCAAAAAGAGGAACAACAAAGGGAGTTTTCTTATCTCCTTTACAACTTGGATTATTGTTAATTACCTCTTTTAAATTACGTTTTAGACGGTGAGTGTGTCTTCAAGGGCTCAAAGTGTCCAAGAAGCCTCACCTAGGGCCGAATAGCATAGTTATTTTGCTTAGTAATTTGTTGCTTGTTTGAACTTGTATTTCTTTTGTTTTGGTAGAAACGTTTTGCATGTTTAGTATTGTTTAATTTTGTGCTATACCGACTAGTTTGCTGCATATCTAGCTTACATAGTTTTCTTGCTTTTTGATTTCTCAACTTCTTGTGTTCTAAGTGTTCTACTAAGAGAAAATTTTGTGTGAAGTCATTGGAGGAAAAGTTTTTGGCAAGGAAAAGGCTTGGTACTTAAGTAGTCCATTGTGACTCACCTCCCTTACCTGGAAAACTCCCTTCTCTAACTTTCCTAAACTTTCTCCAAGTAAAACACCTATAATACACAAAGTTTTAGCCATGTCTTCTTCTTCTCATTCTCCAAAGTCTATGGAAAGTGAAGTAAAATCTTTGAAAACCCTTTTAAAAGAGGTATCCCAAGCGGTACAATTAATCTCTTTTAGACAATTGGAGAATGAAAACAAAATTAATGAGTTGGCTAGAGCTCAAGAAGAGAAATCCCAAAAATCTCAAAAATCCAAAAAAACGCTTACTCATGCATCTCAAAGTATTGAGTCTCTAGGGGAGGGCAGCCGTAGAATCAATGATTATTACCAACCACCCCCTAGAAGAACTAGACAAAGGGAGCAAGAGAGTCCAAAGGAAGTAAGGGTAGACCTACCCCATTTCTATGGTAAGGAAGACGTAGAGGCCTACCTAGATTGGGAGATGAAAGTAGAGCAACTCTTTGCTTGCCATAGGGTGAGTGAAGAGAGGAAGGTACCCTTAGCAACCCTTAGTTTCCAAAGCAATGCCATGTATTGGTGGACCTCTCTAGAGAGAGACCGACGTCTTCATAGGGAGCCTTCCATAGAATATTGGAATGACCTTAGGGGAGCCCTAAGACGTCGTCACATACCTTCCTACTACCATAGGGAGTTGATGGACAAGCTCCAAAGACTCCAACAAAAGAACTTAAGTGTGGAAGAGTATAGGCAGAAAATGGAGCTCTACATGATGAGAGCATCCATTAGAGAGGAAGAAACCACCACCATATCTAGGTTTCTAAGTGGGCTCAACCTTGAGATAAGGGATCGAGTAGAACTATTACCCTACCAAGACTTGAATGATTTGGTTCAACTTTGCATTAAAGTTGAACAACAAAATTTGCGCAAAACTTCAAGTCAAAGGGTGGGTTCTTACTCCAACTCTTATCCAAAGAAAGACTTTAAAAGGGAGGGTAGTACACCTAGAGACGAATCCAAAGAGACTACCAAACCCTTAGTGAAAGATGCCTCCACCCCATACATCCGTACTAGGGACACCAAATGTTTTAAATGTTTTGGAAGAGGGCATGTGCAAGCACAATGTCCAAACCAAAGAGTTTTGTTTTTAAAAGGAGAAAATGAATACACAAGTGGTGAAGATGAACCTAGTACCCAAGAAAAAGGGGAAGGAGAAAGGATAAATCCTTTGGAGGGGGACTTATTGATGATTCAAAGAATCCTCCACAATCAACCTAGTGCATCCATTGAAACACAACGAGAGAACATTTTTCATACTAGATGCAATGTTTTAGAAAATATATGCTCTCTTATTGTGGATGGTGGGTCATGTTGCAATTGTTGTAGCACTAGATTGATTGAAAAATTAAAACTACAAGTAGTTCCTCATCCAAAACCTTACAATTTACAATGGATCAATGAGGATGGAGAACTACGTGTAGACAAAAAAGTGGAGATCGAGTTTTCTATAGGCAACTACAAAGACAATGTTTTATGTGATGTAGTACCTATGGAAGCTTGCCACATCTTATTAGGTAGACCATGGCAATTTGATAAGAAAACCACGCATAATGGTCTAACTAACGAGATTTCTTTCATCCACAAGCATAAAAGGTTTGTACTTAGCCCTTTACCACATTCCCAAGTGGTAAAAGACCAAATACAAATGAAACACAAAAGGGATGAAGAAAAAATAGAAAAAGAAAAAAAATTTGGGAAACAAAAGGCGTGGGAGAATAGTGTTCCTTCCCACAAGGTCATTCAACAAGTCAAGCATATTGAAAATACCTTTACAAACATGCTTCTTGTTGAACAACCTAGCCTTTCCTTTTGTAAAGGAACACTTGCAAGCATGAACACAAAAGAAAAGTCCTTACAAGAAGCTTGCATAGATCAAGAAGGAGAACTCATGGGACAAAAGAAAGTTGATCAAACGCTAGAGCTTTTAAGAGGAAAACTTTTGTCACCCATGAGAAAAGAGGTTCAAAGACATTACTTTAAGTACAACTCATGTTTTCAAACTACACCTAAAGTAAAGTCTCATGAACTCTATACTCCTTCACCTTTTGCAAATGATCCTTGGAAAGATACAAATTTCATTTTAAAACTTCCTAGGACAACAAAAGGTTTTAATTCAATCTTCATGGTTATGGATAAACTCTTCTCTAGAGAAGTGATACATCTTCATGGTTTATTTTCAAGCATAGTATTGAATAGAGCTCCAACTTTCGCAAACCATGATTTGAGGATTTCCTTTGGAAAACTTGCAACTAAGTTGCACACTTTAAATGCTTATCATCCTCAAACGCATGGTCCAAATATTTTTGAAAATATAGCTCTTTCTATTATGCCTAGAATAGTCATGAAGTGCACACACAATTTTAGAGATGAGCAAACATACCATCAAGTAGTTCACAAAACTACTTCTACTTTTAAAGTTATGTGTGTGCTCAATCATCTTTCTTCTTTTAAGTTGTTACCATCTCCTATAGGATTTATGCCTCAAGAGAAGGTAACCACAAGTGACCATTTTAAAATACAAAAGATGATTAGAGGCCACACACAACCCTTAAAAGAGAAATCTTGTCCAAGGTTGCCAACACCAAAAGACAAACAACAATGGCAACCTAGTAAAATTAATTCGCAAACTAACACCTATGCTTTATTTGATTATTTCTATAGGTGGGCATTTGATCCAGGAGGACAAGCTTTGAAGAAACAAGATGCTGCTATCCGAGATCAAGCCTGACGATCTGAGGATAGATCTTCTCAAAAGAAGGAGGAGATGATGGACACCATCCAGCCACAACCATTCCCCTAAGCAAAAGCATTGGATTTGAGGACAAATCCTTTTCAAGAGGGAGGGGATGATGGAGGAAGGCCCAAGCTCACCACAATATGAAAGCCAAGCTTCCAAGACCAAGCCGTCTAGCCTTCCAAAAGGAGCGTCTAGCCTCACAAGGAGCGTCTAGCCTCACAAAGGGAGCGTCTAGCCATGATGAGGAGCGTCTAGGCCAAGGCTACATGAGGAGCATCTATGAAGAGTCCTAGACCGTCTAGCTTCACACACACAAGGGCCAAAGCTACGGTTTGGGAGAGAAGAGGCTTTGTTGCATAAAAGGCCCATTAGGGGTACTTAGTAAAATAGGTAGTGTAGAAAGAACTTTGTGAAGGAAACCTTCTAGAACCTAGGGTTGTGTGGCCGGTCATTGCATGGCACATGGCTTAGAATTTAGATTTAATTTTGGTTTTCTTTTCCTTAGAAATGTAGCTTAACATTTAAGCCCAAATAGCCTATAAATAGGAAGGCTATCTCTTTGTATTTGACAAGTTTATTTGAGTATTGTTATGCTGCCCATTTTGTGCACTAGCTATACTTCTCCTAGAAATCTAGGCTATAAACTTCACTCCCTTCACCTTTCTTCATAGAGCTGGCCGAACCTCTCTAATTCATACTCATCATGCACCTTCAAAGCCATCACAACTCCTAGGAGGGCTTTGTTTCACTCACCCATTGCTTCCGCATCCATTTTACTACTTTGATTCAAGAAGAACACATGAAATGCCATCATCTGCCATGATCCTCGTGCACTTCTCGTCGTGTACACATTCCAGGAGCGGGTGAGTGAACCCAAACCTGTACAGATCGCCATCAATCAATGTGTACTTGCTGGAATTTTTCTTTACCTTCCTAGCTTCTGTCGGATCCAGTGGGAGGAGGCCATTTGCCAGGCACCGCTTGTACTGTGTTATCCAAGTGTCTGGCTCGTGGGTGGCACAGACCTGCATCACATTCACCTTCTCTCCTCGACATGCTCTAATTCTCGGCGATCTCAGAGTTTCTTGCGTCAAGGACTTATGGCTTCTCGTCGCTTTCTCCATCGACTTGCTTATCTGAAGGACCAGGTGATCTGCTACAAAAGCCCTTGGCGTCTTCAGAGTTTCTTGAATCACCGTCCTCTGCCTACCCCCCTTGCCTGAGCTGGCGAGCTTAGCAAGCAAGTCAGCTCGGGCATTCTGCTCTCTGGGCACATGTACTACCTCAAAGGAGGCGAAAGAACTCTTCAACTCCTGCACATACGCCAAGTAAGCCGCCATTTGTGGATCTTTAGCCTGGAACTCGCCTGTTACTTGCCCCGTGACTAGCAGCGAGTCACTCTTAGCCATCAGCACCCTAGCTCCCATCTCCTTGGCCAGCAGAATCCCGGCGATCAGCGCCTCATACTCTGCTTGATTGTTGCTGGCTTTGAAGGCAAATCTCAAAGATTGTTCGATCAGCACGCCGTTGGGTCCTTCCAAAATGACTCCAGCACCGCTACCCTGCTGGTTCGACGATCCATCCACCGAGAGTACCCAACGGAAATCGTCTCCTTCAACTCGCGTCGCCTCTGATGAGAGCTCAACCACGAAATCTGCAAAGATTTGCCCCTTGATCGGGCCTCGGGGCTCGTATTTAATATCAAACTCTGACAACTCTACCGCCCACTTCACCATCCTTCCCGCAACGTCGGGTTTCTTCAAGACCTTCTGGATGGGCAGGTCAGTCATCACCAGTATTGTGAAACTGTGGAAGTAGTGGCGCAACCTCCTCGCTGAAAACACCACAGCCAGCGCAGCCTTCTCCAGGGCCTGATATCTCGTTTCTGGGCCCTGCAACACCTTGCTCACAAAATAAATAGGCTTCTGAGCCTGATCTTGATCCTGGGCGAGCACCGCACTCACCGCCCTCTCAGTCACAGCAAAATACAACCTGAGAGGGATTCCCACCAGCGGTTTGCACAGAACCGGCGGGCTCGCTAGATACTCCTTCAGTTTGACGAAAGCTTCCTCGCACTCTTTCGTCCAAGCAAACTTATTATTGCGCCACAGACATTGAAAATAGGGATGCCCCTTTTCTCCGCTAGCTGACACGAAGCGAGATAGGGTTGCCATCCGACCTGTTAGCTGCTGGACTTCTTTCACCGTAGCCGGGCTCCTCATCGCCAAGATGGCAGCACACTTGTCTGGGTTGGCCTCTATTCCTCTTTCAGTGAAGAGGAAACCCAAAAACTTTCCAGCCTCCACGCCGAAAATGCATTTCTCCGGATTGAGCTTTAACTTGAACTTGGCGATCGTCGTGAATAATTCTTCCAAGTCTGCCACGTGCTTGCTTTTTTCCTGCGAGGTAACGACCATGTCATCGACGTAAGCTTGCACGTTCCTTCCCAGCATTGGTGCAAGTACTCGATCCATCAGCCTCTGGTACGTGGCCCCCGCGTTCTTCAGCCCAAACGGCATCACCTTATAGCAGTAGCACGATCTCTCCGTCATGAAGGCTGTTTTCTCTTCATCCATGGAATGCATCTTGATCTGATTATATCCTGAGAAGGCATCCAGGAAACTCAGCAACTTACACCCTGCAGCACTATCAACCAGGGCATCTATGCTCGGTAAAGGATACGAATCCTTTGGGCAAGCCTTGTTCAGGTCGGTGAAATCGACGCACATGCGCCATTTCCCGTTACTCTTCTTCACCAGCACGACATTCGCCAACCATTCGGGGTACTGGACTTCCCTGATGTGGCCTGCAGCGAGGAGTTTCTGTGTTTCGTCCCTGATCGCCTGCCTCCTCTCCTCGTTGAATTTTCTTCTCCTTTGTCGCACCGGTCTCACCAAATTGTCCATCGCCAGATGATGGCACAAGAAGTCGGGATCAATCCCGGGCATGTCCGAAGCGGACAATGCAAACGCGTCCAGATGCCGCTCAATCACCTTGGCGATCTGGTCCTGGAGATCAACCTCCAGAGATCTTCCTAGCTTGAAGATTTTTCCTTCGATCTCCTTTTCGAGCCACTGCTCGACAGGTTTAGGCCTGGATTCTCTGGCGATCACCGCCCTGGCGATTCCCTGTTCCCTTGCTTCCTCGGGGCGATTCCGCGCCTCTTCCTCCTCCAGGCCAGCATTCCTCTCCCCTAGCTCAGCGTCTATCATCTCCACATCTCTTCCGGCAGCCTCCTCTGTTGCCGTCGATCTGGGCTTCACACCGGGAGGTGGGGTGGTTGTTACATAACTCACTGATCTTTTGTTTTTCAGGCTATTCTCATAGCACCTTTTCGCTTCTTTCTGATCAGACTTGATCGTGATCACCACCCCTTCCATGGACGGCAACTTTACCTTCATGTGCCGAGTCGACGGAATGGCGCCTATCCTGTTAAGCGTGGGCCTTCCCAACAGGATGTTATATGCTGAGGGGGCGTTTACGACGAGGTACTTGATTTTCTCCGTCCTCGACCCAGCCTCATCTGTAAACGTGGTTCTCAGCTCAATGTACCCCCTAACCTCCACCTAGTCACCAGCGAACCCATACAGGCACCCTCCATAGGGCCTTAGCTGGTCAAGGGGCAACTCCAGCTGCGTGAAAGTCGGCCAGAACATCACGTCTGCCGAGCTTCCTTGGTCCACCAGAACTCTGTGGACCTTCCTTCCCGCTGTAACCAACGAAATAACTATGGGATCGTTGTCATGAGGCACAACGTCCCGAAGATCCTGCTTGGTGAACGTAATGTCCACTTCCGGCGAGTGATCTTCAAACATATCCATTGTCATCACCGATCGCGCATACTTCTTCCTCTGCGATGCGGTGCATCCACCACCCGAGAAACCCCCTGCTATGGTGTGGATCTCCCCGTGGATAGGCATCTCGTGTTGCTGGGCTTCTCCACCTGCTGGCTGGGAACTCGACGCTCCCCCCGTCCTCCTGTCCAGCAGATAGTCATTTAGGAATCCGCTCTTAACCAGATCGTCGAGCTGATATCCCAAAGACAAACACGAGTCCAATGTGTGGCCAAAACATTGGTGGAACTCACACCAGGCGTCTGGCTTTGACCCCAGCACCTTGTCGCCCACCTTGTCGGGCGCTTTCAACCTAGCAGATATGTGAGGAATGGCGATCAGATCCGCCAGTCCCATGACAAACTTGTGCTTAGGTGGGCGATTGTATTCCCGGCGTGCTGGTTGCTGGCGCCCCTGGCTCCTTCCCTTGTTCCTCCTGTCGTAAGGATGGCGAGTCCTCTGGTCCTTTCTGGCCGCCGCCGCCGTTTCCAGCACCCTCTGCGGCTGGATCCTGGTCTGGGCGCGTGGCCTGGCGGGAGCCACGCTGCCTCTCTTCTCGGCGACTTCACTCTCGTCGGCGATGTGAGCCACCGCAAGTCGCCTGACTTCAGGAAACGTCGCGGGGTGAGCCCTGATCAAGGCCTCGCAGAATGGTCCTGGCTGCACGCCCTTCTTGAAGGCATAGCCAGCATTTCTTCATCCTTAGCCGGCGATCTGACCATCTGCGCTCCAAAGCGATTTAGGTAGTCTCTGAGGGACTCCCCATGGTACTGCCTTATGTCAAACAGATCATAAGACACCCTGGGCGGTGCCTTATTCACAATGTACTGCTCGACAAAGATCTTCGAGAACTATTGAAAATTGGTTATGTGGCCGTTAGGCAGGCTCACAAACCACTCCATCGCCGTTCCCTGGAGCGTACTCACGAACATCTTGCAGTAGACGGCGTCTGACCCTCCCGACAGCATCATCTGCGTATGGAACGTGGTCAGATGAGCCTCTGGATCCTCCACGCCGGTAAAGACAGCCTTAACCGGAACCACGCTCGTGGGAATAGGCGTGTCAGTAATCGCCTGAACAAAAGGCATTGGGAAAACACGAGGTGGCGTCGACGGCGCCACCTCTTCAACAGAAGAACGTCCTTGCTGCTCCCGAAGAAGTATTAATGAATAGACCTTAGATTGTAAAAGAAGTATTAAACATATCAAAATACAATTTGAACACATGAAATGGTTTTTCAAGGGTATCCTAGGTGTTTGAATCAATTAATAGACCTTAGAACATACGAAAACACAATTTTAACACATGAAATTGTTTTTCAACGATATTCATAAGTATTTCAATCAATTAATAGACTAAGATTGCAAAAGAAATATTAAACATATCAAAACACAATTTTAACACATGGAATTGTTTTTCAAAGATATCATAAGTGTTTTCAATCAATTAATTGAGAAAAGAAAAGAACAAGTTGCAAACATTTAGTTAGGTAATACGCTTGTTTTCAATAGTGATCCTGCCTGTTGACCGGAACGCTGGAAACTGCCTCGTCAAAGGATCGACGTGCGCACCGCTTCTCACCTCCGTTCCTCTTCGGGATCTACCTCAAGAACCTGCAAAGAAACAGTACGGCGCCGCTGCGGCCGATCGCACTCCAACGCTCAAGTCAGTGACGGTATCACCAAATACTAAGAGAACAAGAACCGTGCAAATCCTCTCTCACAGTCAGCTCTATCACTCGCAAGCGTAAAGTGTATAAACTGAACGTGCGTACGTCAGAAAGTTTGTTAAGAACTCTTATATACCTGGTAGCTTTCTCTCTCCTGGCAGTTACAGACTTGGACACGTGGCTCGCATCCAACTGTACACGTGCCATCATCTGGAGGCTCCCTGACTTGGCGCTGCTTCTACTCTCATTTTGGCTAAGTTACTTATGCATGGTACTGCCCAGTGCATAGCTAACTTGGGAGTGCGATCTCTACTGGAACTGGCGAGTTAGGGGCCTTCATACACCTTCCCTGTGGTCTCGCCGGCCGCCTTCATAATCTGCTTCTCCTTCATCTTTGGCAATCTCCAATAACTAGGTCGCCTGAATCTACATCTGGCGACTTCATCTTCAACCTGGTGATCGCCGACTCTGGTAAGCTGGAGATCGGAACACGCCAACTTGACAACTGGCGACTACGCAAGCCCCCCGACTTCCTTTCCTTCTGCCAACCTGGCGCCTTGCCAACACGCCTATGATGTAGTGGGGTGCCACGTCATCGCTCCCGACCACTAGGGCGGTACAATTAGTTAGGATACTTTTAAACTAGTATTATACACAACATTCACTTTCTTATAGTTTCCTATGTTATAAAACCTTAGATTGTAAATGAAAGAAGTATTAAACATATCAAAACATAATTTTAACACATGAAATTGTTTTTCAACGATATTCATAAGTGTTTCAAGCAATTAATAGACTAAGATTGTAAAAGAAATATTAAACATATCAAAACACAATTTAAACACATGGAATTGGTTTTCAAAGATATCATAAGTATTTTCAATCCATTAATAGCGAAAAGAAAAGAACAAGTTGCAAACATTTAGTTAACTAATACGCTTGTTTTCAATAGTTAAGATACTTTTAAACTTATTATACAGAACATTCACTTTCTTATAGTTTCCTAGGTTATAAAACCTTAGATTATAAAAGAAAGAAGTATTAAACATATCAAAACACAATTTTAACACATGAAATTGTTTTTCAAAGATATCATAAGTGTTTCAATCAATGAATAGACCTTAGATTGTAAAAGAAGTATTAAACATATCAAAATACAATTTGAACACATGAAATGGTTTTTCAAGGGTATCCTAGGTGTTTGAATCAATTAATAGACCTTAGAACATACGTAAACACAATTTTAACACATGAAATTGTTTTTCAACGATATTCATAAGTGTTTCAATCAATTAATAGACTAAGGTTGTAAAAGAAATATTAAACATATCAAAACACAATTTTAACACATGGAATTGGTTTTCAAAGATATCATAAGTGTTTTCAATCAATTAATAGCGAAAAGAAAAGAACAAGTTGCAAACATTTAGTTAAGTAATGCGCTTGTTTTCAATAGTTAAGATACTTTTAAACTATTATTATACAGAACATTCACTTTCTTATAGTTTCCTAGGTTATAAAACCTTAGATTGTAAATGAAAGAAGTATTAAACATATCAAAACACAATTTTAACACATGAAATTGTTTTTCAAAGATATCATAAGTGTTTCAATCAATGAATAGACCTTAGATTGTAAAAGAAGTATTAAACATATCAAAATACAATTTGAACACATGAAATGGTTTTTCAAGGGTATCCTAGGTGTTTGAATCAATTAATAGACCTTAGAACATACGAAAACACAATTTTAACACATGAAATTGTTTTTCAACGATATTCATAAGTATTTCAATCAATTAATAGACTAAGATTGTAAAAGAAATATTAAACATATCAAAACACAATTTGAACACGTGGAATTGTTTTTCAAAGATATCATAAGTGTTTTCAATCAATTAATTGCGAAAAGAAAAGAACAAGTTGCAAACATTTAGTTAGGTAATACGCTTGTTTTCAATAGTTAAGATACTTTTAAACTAGTATTATACACAACATTCACTTTCTTATAGTTTCCTATGTTATAAAACCTTAGATTGTAAATGAAAGAAGTATTAAACATATCAAAACACAATTTTAACACATGAAATTGTTTTTCAACCATATTCACAAGTGTTTCAATCAATTAATAACTAAGATTGTAAAAGAAATATTAAACATATCAAAACACAATTTTAACACATGGAATTGGTTTTTAAAAATATCATAAGTGTTTTCAATCAATTAATAGTGAAAAGAAAAGAACAAGTTGCAAACATTTAGTTAAGTAATACGCTTGTTTTCAATAGTTAAGATACTTTTAAACTATTATTATACAGAACATTCACTTTCTTATAGTTTCCTAGGTTATAAAACCTTAGATTGTAAATCAAAGAAGTATTAAACATATCAAAACACAATTTTAACACATGAAATTGTTTTTCAACGATATTCACAAGTGTTTCAATCAATTAATAGACTAAGATTGTAAAAGAAATATTAAACATATCAAAACACAATTTTAACACATGGAATTGGTTTTCAAAGATATCATAAGTGTTTTCAATCAATTAATAGTGAAAAGAAAAGAACAAGTTGCAAACATTTAGTTAAGTAATACGCTTGTTTTCAATAGTTAAGATACTTTTAAACTATTATTATACAGAACATTCACTTGCTTATAGTTTCCTAGGTTATAAAACCTTAGATTGTAAATGAAAGAAGTATTAAACATATCAAAACACAATTTTAACACATGAAATTGTTTTTCAAAGATATCATAAGTGTTTCAATCAATGAATAGACCTTAGATTGTAAAAGAAGTATTAAACATATCAAAATACAATTTGAACACATGAAATGGTTTTTCAAGGGTATCCTAGGTGTTTGAATCAATTAATAGACCTTAGAACATACGAAAACACAATTTTAACACATGAAATTGTTTTTCAACGATATTCATAAGTATTTCAATCAATTAATAGACTAAGATTGTAAAAGAAATATTAAACATATCAAAACACAATTTTAACACATGGAATTGTTTTTCAAAGATATCATAAGTGTTTTCAATCAATTAATTGAGAAAAGAAAAGAACAAGTTGCAAACATTTAGTTAGGTAATACGCTTGTTTTCAATAGTGATCCTGCCTGTTGACCGGAACGCTGGAAACTGCCACGTCAAAGGATCGACGTGCGCACCGCTTCTCACTTCCGTTCCTCTTCGGGATCTACCTCAAGAACCTGCAAAGAAACAGTACGGCGCCGCTGCGGCCGATCGCACTCCAACGCTCAAGTCAGTGACGGTATCACCAAATACTAAGAGAACAAGAACCGTGCAAATCCTCTCTCACAGTCAGCTCTATCACTCGCAAGCGTAAAGTGTATAAACTGAACGTGCGTACGTCAGAAAGTTTGTTAAGAACTCTTATATACCTGGTAGCTTTCTCTCTCCTGGCAGTTACAGACTTGGACACGTGGCTCGCATCCAACTGTACACGTGCCATCATCTGGAGGCTCCCTGACTTGGCGCTGCTTCTACTCTCATTTTGGCTAAGTTATTTATGCATGGTACTGCCCAGTGCATAGCTAACTTGGGAGTGCGATCTCTACTGGAACTGGCAAGTTAGGGGCCTTCATACACCTTCCCTGTGGTCTCGCCGGCCGCCTTCATAATCTGCTTCTCCTTCATCTTTGGCAATCTCCAATAACTAGGTCGCCTGAATCTACATCTGGCGACTTCATCTTCAACCTGGTGATCGCCGACTCTGGTAAGCTGGAGATCGGAACACGCCAACTTGACAACTGGCGACTACGCAAGCCCCCCGACTTCCTTTCCTTCTGCCAACCTGGCGCCTTGCCAACACGCCTATGATGTAGTGGGGTGCCACGTCATCGCTCCCGACCACTAGGGCGGTACAATTAGTTAGGATACTTTTAAACTAGTATTATACACAACATTCACTTTCTTATAGTTTCCTATGTTATAAAACCTTAGATTGTAAATGAAAGAAGTATTAAACATATCAAAACATAATTTTAACACATGAAATTGTTTTTCAACGATATTCATAAGTGTTTCAAGCAATTAATAGACTAAGATTGTAAAAGAAATATTAAACATATCAAAACACAATTTAAACACATGGAATTGGTTTTCAAAGATATCATAAGTATTTTCAATCCATTAATAGCGAAAAGAAAAGAACAAGTTGCAAACATTTAGTTAACTAATACGCTTGTTTTCAATAGTTAAGATACTTTTAAACTTATTATACAGAACATTCACTTTCTTATAGTTTCCTAGGTTATAAAACCTTAGATTATAAAAGAAAGAAGTATTAAACATATCAAAACACAATTTTAACACATGAAATTGTTTTTCAAAGATATCATAAGTGTTTCAATCAATGAATAGACCTTAGATTGTAAAAGAAGTATTAAACATATCAAAATACAATTTGAACACATGAAATGGTTTTTCAAGGGTATCCTAGGTGTTTGAATCAATTAATAGACCTTAGAACATACGTAAACACAATTTTAACACATGAAATTGTTTTTCAACGATATTCATAAGTGTTTCAATCAATTAATAGACTAAGGTTGTAAAAGAAATATTAAACATATCAAAACACAATTTTAACACATGGAATTGGTTTTCAAAGATATCATAAGTGTTTTCAATCAATTAATAGCGAAAAGAAAAGAACAAGTTGCAAACATTTAGTTAAGTAATGCGCTTGTTTTCAATAGTTAAGATACTTTTAAACTATTATTATACAGAACATTCACTTTCTTATAGTTTCCTAGGTTATAAAACCTTAGATTGTAAATGAAAGAAGTATTAAACATATCAAAACACAATTTTAACACATGAAATTGTTTTTCAAAGATATCATAAGTGTTTCAATCAATGAATAGACCTTAGATTGTAAAAGAAGTATTAAACATATCAAAATACAATTTGAACACATGAAATGGTTTTTCAAGGGTATCCTAGGTGTTTGAATCAATTAATAGACCTTAGAACATACGAAAACACAATTTTAACACATGAAATTGTTTTTCAACGATATTCATAAGTATTTCAATCAATTAATAGACTAAGGTTGTAAAAGAAATATTAAACATATCAAAACACAATTTTAACACATGGAATTGGTTTTCAAAGATATCATAAGTGTTTTCAATCAATTAATAGCGAAAAGAAAAGAACAAGTTGCAAACATTTAGTTAAGTAATGCGCTTGTTTTCAATAGTTAAGATACTTTTAAACTATTATTATACAGAACATTCACTTTCTTATAGTTTCCTAGGTTATAAAACCTTAGATTGTAAATGAAAGAAGTATTAAACATATCAAAACACAATTTTAACACATGAAATTGTTTTTCAAAGATATCATAAGTGTTTCAATCAATGAATAGACCTTAGATTGTAAAAGAAGTATTAAACATATCAAAATACAATTTGAACACATGAAATGGTTTTTCAAGGGTATCCTAGGTGTTTGAATCAATTAATAGACCTTAGAACATACGAAAACACAATTTTAACACATGAAATTGTTTTTCAACGATATTCATAAGTATTTCAATCAATTAATAGACTAAGATTGTAAAAGAAATATTAAACATATCAAAACACAATTTGACCACATGGAATTGTTTTTCAAAGATATCATAAGTGTTTTCAATCAATTAATTGCGAAAAGAAAAGAACAAGTTGCAAACATTTAGTTAGGTAATACGCTTGTTTTCAATAGTTAAGATACTTTTAAACTAGTATTATACACAACATTCACTTTCTTATAGTTTCCTATGTTATAAAACCTTAGATTGTAAATGAAAGAAGTATTAAACATATCAAAACACAATTTTAACACATGAAATTGTTTTTCAACCATATTCACAAGTGTTTCAATCAATTAATAGACTAAGATTGTAAAAGAAATATTAAACATATCAAAACACAATTTTAACACATGGAATTGGTTTTTAAAAATATCATAAGTGTTTTCAATCAATTAATAGTGAAAAGAAAAGAACAAGTTGCAAACATTTAGTTAAGTAATACGCTTGTTTTCAATAGTTAAGATACTTTTAAACTATTATTATACAGAACATTCACTTTCTTATAGTTTCCTAGGTTATAAAACCTTAGATTGTAAATGAAAGAAGTATTAAACATATCAAAACACAATTTTAACACATGAAATTGTTTTTCAACGATATTCACAAGTGTTTCAATCAATTAATAGACTAAGATTGTAAAAGAAATATTAAACATATCAAAACACAATTTTAACACATGGAATTGGTTTTCAAAGATATCATAAGTGTTTTCAATCAATTAATAGTGAAAAGAAAAGAACAAGTTGCAAACATTTAGTTAAGTAATACGCTTGTTTTCAATAGTTAAGATACTTTTAAACTATTATTATACAGAACATTCACTTGCTTATAGTTTCCTAGGTTATAAAACCTTAGATTGTAAATGAAAGAAGTATTAAACATATCAAAACACAATTGTAACACATGAAATTGTTTTTCAAAGATATCATAAGTGTTTCAATCAATGAATAGACCTTAGATTGTAAAAGAAGTATTAAACATATCAAAATACAATTTGAACACATGAAATGGTTTTTCAAGGGTATCCTAGGTGTTTGAATCAGTTAATAGACCTTAGAACATACGAAAACACAATTTTAACAGATGCAATTGTTTTTCAAAGATATCATAAGTGTTTTCAATCAATTAATTGCGAAAAGAAAAGAACAAGTTGCAAACATTTAGTTAGGTGATACGCTTGTTTTCAGTAGTTAAGATACTTTTAAACTATTATTATACAGAACATTCACTTTCTTATAGTTTCCTAGGTTATAAAACCTTAGATTGTAAATGAAAGAAGTATTAAACATATCAAAACACAATTTTAACACCTGAAATTGTTTTTCAACGATATTCATAAGTGTTTCAATCAATTAATAGACTAAGATTGTAAAAGAAATATTAAACATATCAAAACACAATTTTTACACATGGAATTGGTTTTCAAAGATATCATATGTGTTTTCAATCAATTAATACCGAAAAGAAAAGAACAAGTTGCAAACATTTAGTTAAGTAATACGCTTGTTTTTAATAGTTAAGATACTTTTAAACTATTATTATACAGAACATTCACTTTCTTATAGTTTCCTAGGTTATAAAACCTTAGATTGTAAATGAAACAAGTATTAAACATATCAAAACACAATTTTAACACATGAAATTGTTTTGCAAAGATATCATAAGTGTTTCAATCAATGAATAGACCTTAGATTGTAAAAGAAGTATTAAACATATCAAAATACAATTTGAACACCTAAAATGGTTTTTCAAGGGTATCCTAGGTGTTTGAATCAATTAATAGACCTTAGAACATACGAAAACACAATTTTAACACATGAAATTGTTTTTCAAAGATATTCATAAGTGTTTCAATCAATTAATAGACTAAGATTGTAAAAGAAATATTAAACATATCAAAACACAATTTTTACACATGGAATTGGTTTTTAAAGATATCATAAGTGTTTTCAATCAATTAATAGCGAAAAGAAAAAAACAAGTTGCAAACATTTTGATGTGATTCCAATAGCCACTTAGAACAAGATTCTTGACACTTTGAGGAATCACCTTGAGCTGGAAAATATAGAGGCACTTTCTTAGAAGTTGGATCATGGTTCTAAAATCAAGAACTCACCAAAACAAGTACCAATTCTCAAACTCATTTGGATGAACCAAATATTGTCAAATTGAATCAACAAAGGAGAAGGAAAAGAAGAAACCGAACAGAATTGAACTTAAAACAAAAGAGCCGAACAGAATTTAAAAACAAAACAGAATATAGGTGCTGAAAATAGAAAAACCGAAAGCTAGACAACTCAAAACACAAGATAACATGAACAAATTGAAGAAGAAGAAAGGAAGGAGAAGAGAATGCTCATGAAGATGGAGGAATGGTTGGATGATCACGCCACTAGAAGAATGGATGCTCCTAGATGAGTGTGGAAGCCGCCACTTGAGGAAACCATGGTCCTTCAAGATAAGACTAGAGAAGAAGCTCAAAGCTCTCCAAATGCTCACTCCAATTTTGAGTATAGTTTCTTTAGATAAAATTCAAATCTGAAATTTACAAGGAAGGCACCTCTATTTATAGCCTAAGGTGCTGAAAAATGAAAGCTAAACAATTCAAAATTCCCTCCAAAAGCCACTAGAACCGGCGCTAATTGCCTAAGCAAGGAAGGTGTGATCCCTTCCTTCACTTTGGCACCCCTTATTCTACTCCTACACCTATCTACTAATACACCCCCCTAAAGGTCCTATTTAAAACCTAAAAGATGCTATAACAAAAGAGGTTTCTAAGGTTTCCCTCTAAGCACCTTCAACTAAAGACACTACAAAAAGAGAAAATAAATGTCCTCTAGCTCCCAAGGCTTTGAACATGCTTCTTGTAATCCTTTGAGGTGGACTTTGACCTCCATGGGCGTCCTCTATTTGTGCCTCCACCTCTTCTTGAGCTTGATGAGTGGCCTCCATGTTCTCTTGGGCTTGATCTCCATCATACTCCCCGAGTTGGAGAGAATTCGACCACGAATTCTGGAGACCTACAGAAAAAGGAGTTAGATCGCTGACATTAAAAGTATGACTACCTAAGAATGTATCAGGCATATCTAACTCATAAGCATTGTCATTAATCCTCTTGAGGACTTGGAAAGGTCCATCCCCTCGAGGCATTAGTTTGGACTTCCTTTGAGTAGGAAAACGATCCTTCCTCAAGTGAAGCCAAACCCAATCGCCCTCATCAAACAACAATGCTTTTCTCCTCTTATTGGCAAGTTCAGCATACTTGCCAACCTTCTTCTCAATTCTCTTCTTGATGTCTTTATGCAAAGTTTTCACAAAAGAAGCCTTTTCATCCCCATCTTTGCACAAGACATCGTCAAGAAGGGGAATAGGAAGAAGATCAAGAGGTGTTAGGGGATTAAACCCATAGACCACCTCAAAAGGAGAATGGGAGGTGGTAGAATTTACTACTCGGTTATATGCAAACTCAACATGGGGTAGTAAATTCTCCCACACTCTAGGATTCCCCGAAATAAAGCATCTCAATAGTTGTCCCAAAGTTCTATTCACCACCTCGGTTTGACCATCAGTTTGTGGGTGGCAAGTGGTAGAAAATAAAAGCTTAGTTCCAAGCTTGCCCCACAAGGTCTTCCAAAAGTGACTCAAGAACTTAGGATCTCTATCGGACACTATAGACCTAGGAATCCCATGCAAGCGAACCACTTCTTGGAAGAAGAGGTTTGCAATGTGGCATGCATCATCCACTTTGTGGCAAGGAATAAAGTGAGCCATCTTTGAAAAACGATCCACTACCACAAAAATGGAGTCCTTTCCCTTTGATGTCTTGGGTAAGCCTAAGATGAAATCCATAGATATATCTACCCAAGGCATTGAAGGGATGGGAAGAGGAGTATAAAGACCATGGGGATGCATTTTAGACTTAGCTTTGCGGCAAGCTATGCATTTATCACACAAACTATGAACATGTTTATGCATATGAGGCCAAAAGAAATGTTCATGCAACACATCCAAAGTTTTAGCAACCCCAAAATGTCCCATTAAACCCCCCTCATGAGCTTCTCTAACAAGAGATAATCTAATAGAGCATTGGGGAACACAAAGACGTTTTCCTTTAAAAAGAAAGCCATCTTGAATAAAAAAGTCTTTGTGTCCTCCTTTAAGACACTCTTGATAGATGGGAGAAAAATCAAGGTCATCATGATAAAGTTCCTTAATGTGATCAAAACCAAGATATTGAGAGGTTAAAAGATTTAGCAAGGTGTATCTTCTAGAAAGAGCATCCGCCACAATATTTATTTTGCCTTGCTTGTGTTTGATCACATAAGGAAATTGCTCAATGAATTCCACCCACTTAGCATGCCTCTTGTTAAGTTTGTTTTGGCTTTTCAAATATTTAAGAGATTCATGATCACTATGTATCACAAACTCTTTGGGAAAAAGATAGTGTTGCCAAGTAAACAAAGCCCTAACAAGTGCATATAATTCCTTATCATAGGTGGAATAGTTGAGATGACTTCCCTTTAATTTCTCACTAAAATAGGCTATGGGGTGGCCCTCTTGAAGGAGAACAGCCCCAATACCTATGCTTGAAGCATCACACTCAATCTCAAATGTCTTAGTGAAATTAGGAAGGGCCAAGATGGGAGCATTAGTCAATTTTTCTTTCAAAGTATCAAAAGCATTTTGTTGTGCTTCTCCCCAATGAAAGACCACATCCTTTTTCACTATGTCATTGAGTGGTGCGGCAATGGTACCAAAGTTTGGGACAAATCTTCTATAGAAAGAAGCAAGCCCATGAAAACTTCGGACCTCATTCAAAGATTTCGGTGTAGGCCAATTTTGAATGGCCACCACCTTGGTTTTGTCCACATGGACCCCTTTACAACTCACAACAAACCCTAGGAATTCTATATGATCAAGAGCAAACATACATTTAGCAAGGTTAGCATACAAATGTTCCTTCCTAAGGGTTTCCAAAACTTGCCTAACATGCAATCTATGGTCATTCAAAGATAAGCTATAAATGAGAATGTCATCAAAGTAAACTACAACAAACTTACCAATGAAAGGTCTAAGAACATGATGCATGAGGCGCATGAAGGTACTTGGTGCATTAGTTAAACCAAAAGGCATAACTAACCACTCATATAAACCAAAGTTGGTCTTAAAAGCCGTCTTCCATTCATCACCCGGTTTGATACGGATTTGATTGTAGCCGCTTTTAAGATCAATCTTTGAAAAGATTTTTGAACCATGTAATTCATCCAACAAATCATCTAGTCTAGGTATGGGATGCCTATACTTAATGGTTATGTTATTTATGGCCCTACAATCCGAACACATTCGCCATGTGCCATCCTTTTTTGGCACTAAGATGATAGGCATAGCACAAGGACTCATGCTATCTTGCACCCACCCTTTTTCAATCAAAGCCTCAACTTGTTGGCGAATTTCCTTGGTTTCACTTGGATTGGTCCTATATGCGGGACGATTTGGTAAAGAAGAGCCCGGTATCAAATCAATTTGGTGCTCAATCCCTCTCAAAGGTGGAAGTCCATTTGGAGGATCTTGAAACACATCTTTGAACTCTTCTACCAAATTTTCCAAGCAATGAGGACTATTAACAAGTGTTTCTATGCTAAGAGTTCTAGGGATGGCTAAAAAAAGAGGATGATGAGCCACTATTTCCCTTTCAATGTCACGCCTAGACACAAGGAGTGTAGGCTTAGAACTCTTATCTTTTTATCTTTTTTATCTTTTTCACTCTCCCTTTTTTTCTTCATGATAACTTGGTCCTCATGGACTTCTCTTGGAGAGAGAGATTTTAAAGTAACCTTGTGACCATGGAATTCAAAAGATAATTTGTTGGTAAAGCCATCATGTAAAACTTTTCTATCAAATTGCCAAGGCCTTCCCAAAAGAACATGAGTGGCTTCCATGGGCACAACATCACATAATACCTCATCTTTGTATTTTCCAATGGAGAAATGGATGAGGACTTGTTTATTAACAATTATTTCTCCTACTTCACTAAGCCATTGTAATTTGTAGGGCTTTGTATGAGAGATAGTAGGCAATCCAAGCTTATCTACTACTCTTGTACTAGCCACATTTGCACAACTACCCCCATCCACTATCAAGGAACAAATGTTGTTTTGAATAAGACATCTTGTATGGAAAATATTTTCCCTTTGACTTTCATCAAAAGGTTGTGAAACTTGTCCAAGAAGTCTTCTCACAACTAACAAGTCCCCTTCAAGTGGACATTCACTCTCTTCCTCACTAGATGCATGAGAATGCAATGAATGCTTTGAAGAATCCGAATCATGCTCACTAACTACAATGCCCTCATGCATGTACATACTTCGTTTTGAAGGACAATTTGCAGCAATATGACCATAACCCATACATTTAAAGCATTTAGTGTTAGATGTTCTAGTGGGAGACTTAGGTCTAGATGTTGATGGCTTAGATTCCTTGGGTTTGAAAGAAGAATCTTTGGAAGGATGTTTTGAAAAAGAAGTTTTGTTTCTCCAAGACTTGGAGTAGTATCCATTATTGGAAGCATTTTTAAAAGAGTTTTTCTTAGCAAGTTGGGCTTCCACCTTCATTGCAAGATGAACTAAAGAGCCCAATGATGAATACTCTTGTAACTCAACAATGTCTTGGATATCCTTCCTAAGACCACTCACAAACCTAGCAACCATGGCTTCTTCACTTTCTTCTAATTCAATTTTAAGCACAAGCGTCTCAAGCTCCTTATAATATTCATCCACATTTAGCGTGCCTTGTTGAAACCGTTGGAGTCTCAACATGAGGTCTTTCCTAAAATGTGGGGGCACAAACCTAGCGCGCATATGATCCTTTAAAGAGTTCCAAGAGTCCACGGGAGGACCCTTGTGATAGATAATGTCCTTTACAATCCCATGCCACCATTTCATGGCATAATCACTAAACTCTAGGGTGGCTAGCTTGAGCTTATGCTCATCTTGGATCTCATGGATCTCAAAAATTTGTTCACACTTAGCCTCCCAATCTAAATACACATTTGGATCACTAGAACCATTAAAGCAAGGTAGTTTGACCGAAGGAAGCTTGGACTTTGCATCATGGTAGAAGCCATTGCCGTAGTGAATTCTTTCCCCTTGGTGATGATGTCTTTGTCCATGGACTTGGGGTGGAGGTCTCCTTCTCCTATGCTCATCTTCACGGCCAACATCATTTGAAGAAGCTCTTGAAGATGGTCTATGAGAATGATGTCCATCATGGATAGAAGGAGATGGTCTAGTTTGTTGGACCTCCATCTTTTGCAATTTCTCCTCCAACCTTCTAATTGTTCTTTGAGCTTCATGTAATTCACCAAGAATTGAAGCTTTGGAAGGAGAATTCTGCTTGTAGGAAGCATCACTTGAAGATCCAGCCATTTGTAATTAAAAAAAAACAGCAAACACACAAAACAGCAAACAAGTTAAAAATTAGCAAAAACAGTGAGCTTTGCACTTGAAACTGCCGAAGTGAATTTAAGGCTGAAAAAGATATCACTCTCAAAGAAATAATGTTCTTGCTCCAATCTGATCTTGAGGCCTTGGAATCCTCAAATGAAATATGTCAAAGCAAGCACACCAATCTTAAGAGCAAACCACCACAAAACCAAAGAAACAATAAAGACAAACAAGAAAAGGTATAAGCAAGGAAAGGTAATTGCAAAAGGAATACTATATGTAAGACAAACTCAAAGAGTAAGAATGAAAGACAATCAAGAAAATAAAGAACTCAATGAGAAAAGTAGGCACACAAAAGAATACCTAAGGAAAAGCACTAGAGTAGATGAAGAAAACAAAAAATTTAGCTACTGGAATTTTTTTTTTTTTTTTATGCAAACTGTTTTTGATATTCACTGATTTAACTGGAACGTTGTAGAGCGAACTGGATTATGAAATTTATACCACAGAAACTTCAAGATGTTAACTCAATAATGGCACTGGAATCAATTAAAAACAGTAAGCCAATTGAGAGAAATAAATTTTTTAAAATCACTGCCAGATTACCGTATTTTTTTCGGCAGGAATGTACACTTTTTTTATTTTATTTATCATTTTTTGTGTACTTCATATTTTTGAATGATTCTTTTTTCTATTCTTTTCTAACACTTTGAATATCTCAAATCCAGAATTTCAGAATTTTACAGTACGTAAATCAGTTGCAATAAGGAAAAACAGTAAGCACTTTTTTCAGAAACAGAGAAATCCTAATAGGAATAAAAAACAGAATGATGAACTATCAAAGACATAATAGAAAATGATGTATTGGAACTTGTATAGGTCTAGAATACAAGTATGAACTCAATTCTAAAAAGAAAATGCACAAAGGATCAACATCAATTCAGAAAATTATATGACACCAAAGCAAGAAACAATCAAAACAATAAAAGTACTACTAGAAGTAATGACATATATGGAATAACATGACTAAGACAAAACTTGACATGATTCAAAAATTAAAAGACACAACACAAATTGTAACAAGTGGAAGGAAGCTTAAGGTAAACTCTAGGAAGGATAATGCCATTCCAAAAGAGCAACCATACTCATAAGAATTATGAGTGCCATAAACCTTTCCACAAACACTTGGAGCAAAAGAAAAACAGCAAGAATACTCAATTAAAATTCTAAAACAGAAACTTAAATTGCAAGAAAATTAAAGAGCTCTTGAAATTAAAGTGCACACAACTCAACAATTAACAAGAATGAACCTAAGACTCATGATACCACATGATGTGATTCCAATAGCCACTTAGAACAAGATTCTTGACACTTTGAGGAATCACCTTGAGCTGGAAAATATAGAGGCACTTTCTTAGAAGTTGGATCATGGTTCTAAAATCAAGAACTCACCAAAACAAGTACCAATTCTCAAACTCATTTGGATGAACCAAATATTGTCAAATTGAATCAACAAAGGAGAAGGAAAAGAAGAAACCGAACAGAATTGAACTTAAAACAAAAGAGCCGAACAGAATTTAAAAACAAAACAGAATATAGGTGCTGAAAATAGAAAAACCGAAAGCTAGACAACTCAAAACACAAGATAACATGAACAAATTGAAGAAGAAGAAAGGAAGGAGAAGAGAATGCTCATGAAGATGGAGGAATGGTTGGATGATCACGCCACTAGAAGAATGGATGCTCCTAGATGAGTGTGGAAGCCGCCACTTGAGGAAACCATGGTCCTTCAAGATAAGACTAGAGAAGAAGCTCAAAGCTCTCCAAATGCTCACTCCAATTTTGAGTATAGTTTCTTTAGATAAAATTCAAATCTGAAATTTACAAGGAAGGCACCTCTATTTATAGCCTAAGGTGCTGAAAAATGAAAGCTAAACAATTCAAAATTCCCTCCAAAAGCCACTAGAACCGGCGCTAATTGCCTAAGCAAGGAAGGTGTGATCCCTTCCTTCACTTTGGCACCCCCTATTCTACTCCTACACCTATCTACTAATACACCCCCCTAAAGGTCCTATTTAAAACCTAAAAGATGCTATAACAAAAGAGGTTTCTAAGGTTTCCCTCTAAGCACCTTCAACTAAAGACACTACAAAAAGAGAAAATAAATGTCCTCTAGCTCCCAAGGCTTTGAACATGCTTCTTGTAATCCTTTGAGGTGGACTTTGACCTCCATGGGCGTCCTCTATTTGTGCCTCCACCTCTTCTTGAGCTTGATGAGTGGCCTCCATGTTCTCTTGGGCTTGATCTCCATCACATTTAGTTAAGTAATACGCTTGTTTTCAATAGTTAAGATACTTTTAAACTATTATTATACAGAACATTCACTTTCTTTTAGTTTCCTAGGTTATAAAACCTTAGAGTGTAAATGAAAGAAGTATTAAACATATGAAAACACAATTTTAACACATGAAATTGTTTCTCAAAGATATGATAAGTGTTTCAATCAATGAATAGACCTTAGATTGTAAAGGAGGTATTCAACATATGAAAATACAATTTGAACACATGAAATGGTTTTTCAAGGGTATCCTAGGTGTTTGAATCAAATAAAACACCTTAGAACATACGAAAACACAATTTTAACACATGAAATTCTTTTTCAAAGATATTCATAAGTGTTTCAATCAATTAATAGACTAAGATTGTAAAAGAAATATTAAACATATCAAAACACAATTTTAACACATGGAATTGGTTTTCAAAGATATCATAAGTGTTTTCAATCAATTAATAACGAAAAGGAAAGAACAAGTTGCAAACATTTAGTTAAGTAATACGCTTGTTTTCAATAGTTAAGATACTTTTAAACTATTATTATTCAGAACATTCGCTTTCTTATAGTTTCCTAGGTTATAAAACCTTAGATTGTAAATGAAAGAAGTATTAAACATATCAAAACACAATTTTAACACATGAAATTGTTTTTCAACGATATTCATAAGTGTTTCAATCAATTAATAGACTAAGATTGTAAAAGAAATATTAAACATATCAAAACACAATTTTTACACATGGAATTGGTTTTTAAAGATATCATAAGTGTTTTCAATCAATTAATAGCGAAAAGAAAAGAACAAGTTGCCAACATTTAGTTAAGTAATACGCTTGTTTTCAATAGTTAAGATACTTTTAAAATATTATTATACAGAACATTCACTTTCTTATAGTTTCCTAGGTTATAAAACCTTAGATTGTAAATGAAAGAAGTATTAAACATATCAAAACACAATTTTAACACATGAAATTGTTTCTCAAAGATATGATAAGTGTTTCAATCAATGAATAGACCTTAGATTGTAAAAGAGGTATTCAACATATCAAAATACAATTTGAACACATGAAATGGTTTTTCAAGGGTATCCTAGGTGTTTGAATCAAATAAAAGACCTTAGAACATACGAAAACACAATTTTAACACATGAAATTGTTTTTCAAAGATATTCATAAGTGTTTCAATCAATTAATAGACTAAGATGGTAAAAGAAATATTAAACATATCAAAACACAATTTTAACACATGGAATTGGTTTTCAAAGATATCATAAGTGCTTTCAATCAATTAATAGCGAAAAGAAAAGAACAAGTTGCAAACATTTAGTTAAGTAATACGCTTTTTTTCAATAGTTAAGATACTTTTAAATTATTATTATACAGAACATTCACTGTCTTATAGTTTCCTAGGTTATAAAACCTTAGATTGTAAATGAAAGAAGTATTAAACATATCAAAACACAATTTTAACACATGAAATTGTTTTTCAAAGATATCATAAGTGTTTCAATCAATGAATAGACCTTAGATTGTAAAAGAAGTATTAAACATATCAAAATACAATTTGAACACATGAAATGGTTTTTCAAGGGTATCCTAGGTGTTTGAATCAATTAATAGACCTTAGAACATACGTAAACACAATTTTAACACATGAAATTGTTTTTCAACGATATTCATAAGTGTTTCAATCAATTAATAGACTAAGGTTGTAAAAGAAATATTAAACATATCAAAACACAATTTTAACACATGGAATTGGTTTTCAAAGATATCATAAGTGTTTTCAATCAATTAATAGCGAAAAGAAAAGAACAAGTTGCAAACATTTAGTTAGGTAATACGCTTGTTTTCAATAGTTAAGATACTTTTAAACTATTATTATACAGAGCATTCACTTTCTTATAGTTTCCTAGGTTATAAAACCTTAGATTGTAAATGAAAGAAGTATTAAACATATCAAAACACAATTTTAACACATGAAATTGTTTTTCAAAGATATCATAAGTGTTTCAATCAATGAATAGACCTTAGATTGTAAAAGAAGTATTAAACATATCAAAATACAATTTGAACACATGAAATGGTTTTTCAAGGGTATCCTAGTTGTTTGAATCAATTAATAGACCATAGAACATACGAAAACACAATTTTAACACATGAAATTGTTTTCAAAGAAATTCATAAGTGTTTCAATCAATTAATAGACTAACATTGTAAAAGAAATATTAAACATATCAAAACACAATTTTAACACATGGAATTGGGTTTCAAAGATATCATAAGTGTTTTCAATCAATTAATAGCGAAAAGAAAAGGTTGCAAACATTTAGTTAAGTTATACGCTTGTTTTCAATAGTTAAGATACTTTTAAACTATTATTATACAGAGCATTCACTTTCTTATAGTTTCCTAGATTATAAAACCTTAGATTGTAAATGAAAGAAGTATTAAACATATCAAAACACAATTTTAACACATAAAATTGTTTTTCAAAGATATCATAAGTGTTTCAATCAATGAATAGACCTTAGAACATACGAAAACACAATATTAACACATGAAATTGTTTTTCAAAGATATCATAAGTGTTTCAATCAATGAATAGACCTTAGATTGTAAAAGAAGTATTAAACATATCAAAATACAATTTGAACACATGAAATGGTTTTTCAAGGGTATCCTAGGTGTTTGAATCAATTAATAGACCTTAGAACATACAAAAACACAATTTTAACACATGAAATTGTTTTTCAACGATATTCATAAGTATTTCAATCAATTAATAGACTAAGATTGTAAAAGAAATATTAAACATATCAAAACACAATTTTAACACATGGAATTGGTTTTGAAAGATATCATAAGTGTTTTCAATCAATTAATAGCGAAAAGAAAAGAACAAGTTGCAAACATTTAGTTAAGTAATACGTTTGTTTTCAATAGTTATGACACTTTTAAACTATTATTATACAGAACATTCACTTTCTTATAGTTTCCTAGGTTATAAAACCTTAGATTGTAAGTGAAAGAAGTATTAAACATATGAAAACACAATTTTAACACATGAAATTGTTTCTCAAAGATATCATAAGTGTTTCAATCAATGAATAGACCTTACATTGTAAAAGAAGTATTAAACATATCAAAATACAATTTGAACACATGAAATGGTTTTTCAAGGGTATCCTAGGTGTTTGAATTAATTAATAGACCTTAGAACATACGAAAACACAATTTTAACACATGAAATTGTTTTTCAACGATATTCATAAGTATTTCAATCAATTAATAGACTAAGATTGTAAAAGAAATATTAAACATATCAAAACACAATTTTAACACATGGAATTGTTTTTCAAAGATATCATAAGTGTTTTCAATCAATTAATTGAGAAAAGAAAAGAACAATTTGCAAACATTTAGTTAGGTAATACGCTTGTTTTCAATAGTGATCCTGCCTGTTGACCGGAACGCTGGAAACTGCCTCGTCAAAGGATCGACGTGCGCACCGCTTTTCACCTCCGTTCCTCTTCGGGATCTACCTCAAGAACCTGCAAAGAAACAGTACGGCGCCGCTGCGGCCGATCGCACTCCAACGCTCAAGTCAGTGACGGTATCACCAAATACTAAGAGAACAAGAACCGTGCAAATCCTCTCTCACAGTCAGCTCTATCACTCGCAAGCGTAAAGTGTATAAACTGAACGTGCGTACCTCAGAAAGTTTGTTAAGAACTCTTATATACCTGATGGTTTTCTCTCTCCTGGCAGTTACAGACTTGGACACGTGGCTCGTATCCAACTGTACACGTGCCATCATCTGGAGGCTCCCTGACTTGGCGCTGCTTCTACTCTCATTTTGGCTAAGTTACCTATGCATGGTACTGCCCAGTGCATAGCTAACTCAGGAGTGCGATCTCTACTGAAACTGGCGAGGTAGGGCCTTCATACACCTTCCCTGTGGTCTCGCTGGCCGCCTTCATAATCTGCTTCTCCTTTATCTTCGGCGATGTGCTTGTTCTGGCGATCTCCGACTGCCTGGTCGCCTGAGTCTGCATCTGGCGACTTCATCCCCAACCTGGCGATCGCCTATTCTGGTAAGCTGGAGATCGGAACACGCCAACTTAACTATCGGCGACTACACGTGCCTCCCGACTTCCTTCCCAACTGTCAACCTGGCGCCTTGTCAATACGCCTATACTGTAGCAGGATGCCACGTCATCGCACCCGACCACCAGGGCGGTACACAAGCCCCCCAGTCTTAAGCGAAGACTTGTCTAGCGAAAAGACTGAAAAAGCCTTCGTTAACACCGGTCTACGTGGCATGGGCGCAGAATTTCAAGCGATAGTACTTCCTGCTGCTCTGACGCTCCACCAAACCCTTCGCGCACCGTTCGACACGTGGCTCTCATCAACGGCTATCTTCATCTGCCGTTAGCGCTTCCCAAAACCGTTTCGAAAAACCCTTAAACCCCTTAGGCTCCTACTGTTCCATCACTTTCTTCACACTTGCATACGCTCTCATTTCCTTCTGCGAAAGCTCTCGACGTTCCTCGACGCTCTAGATCACCACCTCCCTTCAACATTCTCCCGATCATCGAAAGGTAACTACTTTCCTTCATCTGCTGGGTTTCCTTGCATTTTCACCGATTTGCATCATCCTGTAACTGTCTGGTGCATACGCTGTGGGCTTTGTTTCCATTTCTCCTTTTGCGTAACTTAGGGCTTTGTCGATCGTCGCAACGAACTCACATTCGTTCGTCTTTCACCTTCCTTTCACGATCGAGTCAGCCTTTGTAACCCTCCTGATTATTTTTTCTTCCTTCTTCGTTTGCAGTTGCTATCATGACTCGCACGAAGATCACCCCAAACCCCCCTCCATCAGCGCGAAACCCTCCTTCACAAGCACACGACTCAACGCAAGTTCGTGGTGCTCCCTCTTCGCAGGCTGTGAGGCCTGCGTCTTCTCAAACCGCTCTGGCCCAGGCGACTCCACCAAACGCTGGAGGAGCCCCCATCCCACTGCCAGACTTCAAGACGTTATACCCATGGGCTAACTCAACCCTCTTAAAGGAAACGTCATCGGTGAACACCGCGGGAGCGGTTCTGCGATTGACCAATGGGGACGAGGCCCACCAATCGTTCCATAAGGAGCACGATGAGAGAATGATGGTGTTGCCTTGCCCCGCCAGTCTGCCAGTGTGCGCCGATGATAAAGTGAGCGCCGACGGGCCCTTCTGCTTCGCCTACACCACTTTTTTCAAGAAGGTCAAACTCAGGTTCCCCCTCACTCGATTTGAGAGGGAACTCTTAACCGAGCTCAATATCGCTGCCGCCCAGCTTCACCCCAACAGCTGGGCGTTTGTCCGAGCTTTCGAGATAACGTGCGCCCACCTGGGGTTACCCGCGTCAGTGGACGTGTTTTTATTCTTGTTCGAGGCCAAACACCTAGGAGATCGCCTGTGGGTCAGCCTGAATGCCATTGCTGGGAGGTCCATTTTCACCATCTTCCAGCAGTCGTACAAGGATTGGAAGGGGAAGTTCATTCAGGTTCGCGCAAATGACAAAGACACTTCCCTTCTCGACGGTTTCCCCTTGTACTGGGTGGACAAGGGGAAAAAGGAGTCCAAGAGCTGCTTCAGGAGGCCCAGAAGTCCTGATAGCATGGGAGCTTTGGACAGAGACCTTTGTCTCTTCTGGAAGAGGGTGGCAGATGCCCACATAACATTCTTGACCCCCACCCTGATTTCCTTCGAGTTCTTCGAGGACCAGTTGGAATTCCAAATAGGTTAGGTCGCTACATCTTTGTCTTAACATTGCTTCTGATATTGTTTCTGGGCGTCTTGTGCGACACACACAAGACTTTGGTTTTATCTTTTCTGCATATGCCTGCTTTTGCTGTCTTATTGTCTTGTACACTTACCCCCTTTCTCCTTTGAGCTAACTTATGTACTTTCATTTCATGCAGACACCATGTTGGGCAAGAACATGCTCGCCGACTTAAAGGCGCTCGCCCGCAACCACGGGTTGGCGACCGGCTCCCACACGGTTCCCAACTCGGCGGTCGAGAAGGCCATCATCCAGGGGCGATCACCGCCCAAGGCGCCCACCCAACGAAAGAAACTGTTCCTTAAGAGGCCAAAGCGGAAAGCTCCCCAAGTTGTCCAAGAGGATGAGGAAGAGGACGACGAGGTCACAGAGGATGGCCTTGTCACGAAAAAGAAGAGGGTGGCACCATCTTCTCCACCTGCCCCGCCCCCTCTTCCAGCTTCAACGCCACCATCAACACCCGCTCCTCCTCCCTCATCACCAGCACCACAAGCCCCTTCACCACCAGTCCAAGCAGTTCCATTGGCCACTGCGCCACCTGCAACTGAGGCCCCAGAGCCAAACTTCTTGGAGGACCCCCCGAGCGCCTCTACACCACATATATCAGCAGGAGGGGGCCCTCCTTCCAACACTTCAGCTGCAGGAATCGCTCCAATCGGGGACGAGGTTGCTCACACCTCTCCAATCCTAATCACCGAGTCCCCGATTGCGTCACCACGCCAAGAGGCAACCACTGAAAATATCGCTAAGGAAGGTGGCGACGAGAACCCTCAACAAGCCCCCCTGGCGCCTCTCCAAGCTGAAAATCTTTCCCTCGAGGTCACGAGGATGTGGGAACCTTTGACTGCTAAACTCAAAACCATCGCAGAAGACATCCCATCGATCATAACGAGAGCTGTGGAGAGCTCCACCAGGCGTCTACAGGATGATATCTACAACCTCAAGACCGAGAACAGCACAATGAAGGTTGAGGTGGAGAAGGTGGCCTTCAGCCTAACGCTCGCGGAAATGGAACATTCCCGAGTGGAGGATGCCCTAAATACCGAGCTTAGGCTTGCGCGCAAGGAAGCTGTTGACCTTCGCCGCAAAGTCCATGAACTTGCCCAAGAAAAAGTTGAACTTGAAAGCAGAATCGTGCCTCTACGTACCAAGGCGAGCGACCTGGAGGCTCAAATTCAAGCTAATGCCGATAAGGTACAAAGACTAGAGCAAAGGTCAATCGACCGCGAGAAGCTGCATGGGCAAGTTGAAAAAGCAAGGGATGACGCCATGGCTGATCTCACCGAGGCGAACAAGGAAAAAGAGAAGATGGCTGCCGAGTTGACCCAAGCTCGAACAGAATCCAAGAAGGTTACTGACAACCTTCTCCATGCTCAAGAGACTAACAAACAACTCCAAAAACAGGTTGAAGAGCAGGGGCAACAGAACAAGGAGCTCAAGAAACAAGCTGAAGAGCTGGGGCAGCAGAACGAGGAGCTCAAGAAACAGGTTGAAGAGCTTCAAGGACAATTTGAAGAACTTAAGCTAAATTCTGCTCAGATTCTGACTGCTGGATTCGAAGCCGCTCGGGAGCAATTCGCATGCCTATTCCCTGATCTCGACCTCAGCATGGTGTCATTAAACAATGAAGTAGTAGATGGAAAGGTCGTTCCCGCCGAAGGCTCAACCAATTCCACCCCATCTGCTTCTTTATAAATTCACCTGTATTTACCTTGTAAAAACTCTTGCACATGTGTTTTGAACAGTTACTCATTTTAATAGCGAGACTTGGATATTTCTTCTGATTTCTTTTGAGCGCTTTTACTTTCTTTGTATGTTTAACTTTTCTGCGTTCAACTTAGCGTTTTGGCAAACACGACCTTTGGCGTAACTGCTTCGAGCCGATTCAAACTTAAGCAATAATCGCTTTAAACAACTTGTACCCCTGAGGCACTAACCTGATCATAAGAAAAGTTCCAAGCAACGAACTGTGACTCAACCATCGGTTCAAACAACGTCCCGCTTGACTCGCTTTACCAAACAAGTCTTTCAACCTTCTCACCGTCGTTTGAACTTTTCCCGATCGCCAAAACCTCTTGGTAACACCAGGTTTTTCCAGCCTCATGCTTTGGCAGTCATTTCTTTATTTGAGGCAGAAATGCCCTTTGGGATCTTCCTTTACCTCCCTGAACTTCAGAGCTAGAGACTAGCTGGCTAGGCGCTCTCTTCGAACCTACCTTAGCCACCTTTCAAGCTTCTTCCACCCTCTTCGCCATACCTGAACTCGTTCAAGACGAGAAGGATTTTATCTTGCCTATACTCGCACACAAGCGAGAAGGTCTTTAACTCGCCTGAACTCGCTCATCGGCGAGAAGGACTTTTACTCGCCTGAACTCGCTCATCGGCGAGAAGGACTTTAAACGGCCTTAACTCGCTCGACGGCGAGAAGGACTTTGTCTGGTGCCTCAACTTGCCCAGGGTGTACATCTCCCCCCCCTGGATGCACTGAGGACCTTTTCTTTCTCACGCCTGCACTCGCTCGACGGCGAGGAGGTCTCTGATGGGCCTTAGCTCGCACAACGGCGATAAGGACTTTATCCGGTGCCTCAACTTGCCCAGGGCGTACATCTCCTCCCCCCTGGATGCATTGAGGACCTTTCTCGCCTGCGCCCGCACGACGGCGAGGAGGTCTTTAACTTGCCTCTACGTTGCCCCGGGAGTTACATCTTCTCGCTCCCAGAAACACGGAGGACTTTTCCCCTTTCTCGCCTGCACTCGCTCGACGGCGAGGAGGTCTTTCATCTGGTGCCTCCGATCGCTGATAAACGATGAGGACTTAGAAACTTAACTGGTGCCTCTAATCGCCGAAAAACGATGAGGACTTTAAAAACTTTGTAAACACGCGACATATCTTTTCGTGCCTTAAATCATGTACGAATGACAAGGTCTTTCTTCGAAACTTTCGGAAATAACACATATACAATCTGGAAACACCTTATACTTCGCAAACTCTTCTTTTATTGGGTGGCCTCATTAAAAACCCTCCTTAGGGAAAAAAGAGTGCCCCCTTGAAACTATTTTAACAGAGACATTGTAATGTAATATTTATGTTAGTCTTTACTTACAAAGCTCTTAGCTATAGTACAACTTCAGGTGTGTGGCGTTCCAGGTACGAGGGATCGCCCCTCCTTCCAGCGTCTCTAAGCGGTAGGCTCCGTTCCCGAGTGCCTCGGTTATTCTGAACGGTCCAGTCCACTTGGGTGATAGCTTATTCTCCATCTCGTACTGGTGGGCCTTCCTCATCACCAGATTGCCTTCTCTAAACTGCCTTGGCATCACCTTTGAGTTGTACCTTCGCTCGACCCTTCTCTTCACCGCCTCAGCCTTCAGCCTTGCCTCCTCCCTGACTTCGTCCAGCAGATCCAGGTTCAGCCTTCTCTCTTCATTCGAGTCTTCCTCTACAAAGTTCTGGAATCTCGGCGAGCTCTCCTGAATCTCGACTGGAATCATGGCATCACACCCATAGACCAAGCTAAACGGGGTCTCATGGGTTCCTGACTGCTCGGTGGTGTGGTACGCCCAAACTATACGGGGTACCTCCTCAGCCCAACTTCCCTTGGCTTTCTCGAGCCTTCTCTTCAAACCTCTCAGCAACACCCGATTAGCTGATTCCACCTGGCCATTCGTCTGAGGGTGCTCGACGGATGCAAACACTTGCTGAATTCCAACCCCTTCACAAAGCTTTTTCAACAGGTGGCTTGCAAACTGAGTCCCATTATCTGACACCAGGCGCTTAGGCACTCCAAATCGGCACACGATGTTCTTCCATACAAAGCCTTCAATCTTGTGCGCGGTGATCTGGGCCACTGGTTCTGCTTCAATCCACTTGGTGAAATACTCAATCGCCACCACCAAGTACTTCATCTGCCTGATCGCCAGTGGAAAAGGTCCCAGGATGTCGATTCCCCAAGTGTGAAACGGCCAAGGGCTATATATCGACTTCAACTCCTCGGGAGGTGCCTTGTGCCAATCGGCGTGCTGCTGGCATTGTTTGCAGCACTGGGCATACTTCTTGCAATCTTCTCTCATGGATGGCCAATAGTAGCCTGCACGGAGAGTCCTCGCGGCCAGAGCTCGACCCCCGACGTGACTTCCACATATTCCTTCGTGGAGCTCTGCCATAATTCTCGTGCACTTCTCGCCGTGTATACATTCCAGGAGTGGGTGAGTGAATCCAAACCTGTACAGATCGCCATCAATCAATGTATACTTGCTGGAATTTTTCTTTACCTTCCTAGCTTCTGTTGGATCCAGCGGGAGGAGACCATCCGCCAAGCACCGCTTGTACTGTGTTATCCAAGTATCTAGCTCATGGGTGACGCAGACCTGCATCACGTCCACCTTCTCTCCTCGACATGCTCTAATTCTTGGCGATCTCAGAGTTTCTTGCGTCAAGGACTTATGGCTTTTCGCTGCCCTCTCCGTCGACTTGCTTATCTGAAGGACCAGGTGATCTGCTACAAATGCCCTTGGCGTCTTCAGAGTTTCTTGAATCACCGTCCTCTGCCTACCCCCCTTGCCTGAACTGGCGAGCTTAGCAAGCAAGTCAGCTCGGGCATTCTGCTCTCGGGGCACATGCACTACTTCAAAAGAGACAAAGGAACTCTTCAATTCCTGCACATACGCCAAGTAAGCTGCCATTTGTGGATCTTTAGCCTGGAACTCGCCTGTTACTTGCCCTGTGACTAGCAGCGAGTCACTCTTAGCCATCAGCACCCTAGCCCCCATCTCCTTGGCCAGCAGAATCCCGGCGATCAGCGCCTCATACTCTGCTTGATTGTTGCTGGCTTTGAAGGCGAATCTCAACGATTGTTCGATCAGCACGCCGTTGGGTCCTTCCAATATTACTCCAGCACCGCTACCCTGCTGGTTCGATGATCCATCCACCGAGAGTACCCAACGGAAGTCATCTCCTTCCACCCGCGTCGCCTCCGATGAGAGCTCGACTACGAAATCTGCAAAGACTTGCCCCTTGATCGGGCCTCGGGGCTCATATTTAATGTCAAATTCTGACAATTCAACTGCCCACTTCACCATTATTCCTGCAACGTCAGGTTTCTTTAAGACCTTCTGGATGGGCAGGTCAGTCATCACCAGTATTGTGAAGCTGTGGAAGTAGTGGCACAACCTCCTCGCCGAAAACACCACAGCCAGCGCAGCCTTCTCCAGGGCCTGATATCTCGTTTATGGGCCCTGCAACACCTTGCTCACAAAATAGATAGGCTTCTGAGCCTGATCTTGGTCCTGGGCGAGCACCGCACTCACCGCCCTCTCAGTCACAGCAAAATACAATCTAAGAGGGATTCCCGGCAGTGGTTTGCACAGAACCGGCGGGCTCGCGAGATATTCTTTTAGCTTGACGAACGCTTCCTCGCATTCTTTCGTCCAAGCGAACTTGTTATTGCGCCGCAGACATTGGAAATAGGGATGTCCCTTTTCTCCGCTCGCTGACACGAAGCGAGATAGGGCTGCCATCCGACCTGTCAGCTGCTGGACCTCTTTCACTGTAGCCGGGCTTCTCATCGCCAAAATGGCGGCACACTTGTCCGGGTTGGCCTCTATTCCTCTTTCAGTCAAGAGAAAACCCAAGAACTTTCCAGCCTCCACTCCGAAAATGCATTTCTCCGGGTTGAGCTTCAACTTAAATTTGGCGATCGTCGTGAACAATTCTTCCAAGTCTGCTACGTGCTTGCTCTTCTCCTGCGAGGTCACGACCATGTCATCGACGTAGGCTTGCACGTTCCTTCCCAGCATCGGTGCAAGTACTCGATCCATCAACCTCTGGTACGTGGCCCCCGCGTTCTTCAGCCTGAACGGCATCACCTTATAGCAGTAGCACGACCTCTCCGTCATGAAGGCTGTTTTTTCTTCATCCATGGGATGCATCTTGATCTGATTATAGCCCGAGAAGGCGTCCAGGAAACTCAGCAGCTTGCACCCTGCAGCACTATCGACCAGGGCGTCAATGCTTGGCAATGGCCCTGGCTGCACGCCCTTCTTGAAGGCATACACAAGCATTTCTTCATCCTTGGCCGGCGATCTGACCATCTGTGCTCCGAAGCGATTGAGGTAGTCTCTGAGGGACTCCCCATGGTACTGCCTTATATCAAACAGATCATAGGACACCCTGGGCGGTGCCTTGTTCACAATATACTGCTCGACAAAGATTTTCGAGAATTGTTGAAAATTAGTTATGTGGCCATTAGGCAGGCTCACAAACCACTCCATCGCCGTTCCCTGGAGCGTGCTCACGAACATCTTACAATAGACGGCGTCCGACCCTCCTGACAGCATCATCTGTGTGTGGAACGTGGTCAGATGAGCCTCTGGATCCTCCACGCCAGTAAAAACAGCTTTAACCGGGACCACGCTCGTGGGGATTGGCGTGTCGGTAATCGCCTGAATGAAAGGCATTGGGAAAACACGAGGCGGCGTCGACGGTGCCACCTCTTCAACAGAAGAACGAACCTGCTGCTCCTGAAGAGCTCGACGTAGCTCCTCAGCTACCTTGCTGAGCTCCTCGTTCCTGGCGCGAGAGGCGACCAGGTCTTCATGTATCCTTGCCTGCTCGACGCGCGAGGCTTCTACAGTGGCCTGCAATGAGCGCATCATTTCTGCCATCTGCGCCATGGTCATGGCGGCGTCGCCTTCAGCTGCGACGGGAGCCACGGGACTGGAACGATTGCTTCTCATCTTTCTCATTAACTTCAGCGAACCACAGAAATACAGCAAATGACACTTCAACCACTATCGAATCAGCGATCAACCAGAGAAAACTCGAGAAACTGCACAAGAACTTCAAGAACACCGCAAACCTTCGAAGAAGATCGCAGCTTCACCAAAAACCACCGTTTCCCCGTGAACCAAACAACCAAACGAAGGAACTCGAATCCACCGATCGAAAAGCCGAACGAACGGTTTAAAACACAAACTTCACCGAACGAAACTCAAAGAAACCAAGAACGACGGTTGCACCAGCACACAACCGCGCAGAAACGGCGCTCCGGCCGAAACGGCGCGCACGTCGATCCTTTGACGAGGCATTCTCCAGCGCTCCGGTCAACAGGCAGGATCACCTTATATCAAACAGATCATAGGACACCCTGGGCGGTGCCTTGTTCACAATGTACTGCTCGACAAAGATTTTCGAGAATTGTTGAAAATTAGTTATGTGGCCATCAGGCAGGCTCACAAACCACTCCATCGCCGTTCCCTGGAGCGTGCTCACGAACATCTTACAATAGACGGCGTCCGACCCTCCTGACAGCATCATCTGTGTGTGGAACGTGGTCAGATGAGCCTCTAGATCCTCCACGCCAGTAAAAACAGCTTTAACCGGGACCACGCTCGTGGGGATTGGCGTGTCGGTAATCGCCTGAATGAAAGGCATTGGGAAAACACGAGGCGGCGTCGACGGTGCCACCTCTTCAGCAGAAGAACGAACCTGCTGCTCCTGAAGAGCTCGACGTAGCTCCTCAGCTACCTTGCTGAGCTCCTCGTTCCTGGCGCGAGAGGCGACCAGGTCTTCATGAACTCACGTTGTGGATGGGAGCACGTTTTACACGGCCCCACGGTGGGCGCCTGATGATCCTACCTGTTGACCGGAGCGCTGGAGAATGCCTCGTCAAAGGATCGACGTGCGCGCCGCTTCTCACCTCTTTTCCTCCTCTGGATCTATCTCAAGAACCTGCAAAGAAACGATACGGCGCCGCTGCGGCCGATCCCACTCCGACGCTCAAGTCAGTGACGGTATCACCAAATACTAAGAACTGGAACCGTGCAAATCTCTCTCAGAAACAGCTCTGTCACTCGCAAGCGTAAAGTGTATGAACTGAACGTGCGTACCTTAGAAAATCCGTTAGGAACTCTTATATACCTGATGGTTTTCTCTCTCCTGGCAGTTACAGACTTGGACACGTGGCTCGTATCCAACTGTACACGTGCCATCATCTGGAGGCTCCCTGACTTGGCGCTGCTTCTACTCTCATTTTGGCTAAGTTACCTATGCATGGTACTGCCCAGTGCATAGCTAACTCAGGAGTGCGATCTCTACTGAAACTGGCGAGGTAGGGCCTTCATACACCTTCCCTGTGGTCTCGCTGGCCGCCTTCATAATCTGCTTCTCCTTTATCTTCGGCGATGTGCTTGTTCTGGCGATCTCCGACTGCCTGGTCGCCTGAGTCTGCATCTGGCGACTTCATCCCCAACCTGGCGATCGCCTATTCTGGTAAGCTGGAGATCGGAACACGCCAACTTAACTATCGGCGACTACACGTGCCTCCCGACTTCCTTCCCAACTGTCAACCTGGCGCCTTGTCAATACGCCTATACTGTAGAAGGATGCCACGTCATCGCACCCGACCACCAGGGCGGTACACATATCAAAATACAATTTGAACACATGAAATGGTTTTTCAAGGGTATCCTAGGTGTTTGAATCAGTTAATAGACCTTAGAACATACGAAAACACAATTTTAACACATGAAATTGTTTTTCAACGATATTCATAAGTATTTCAATCAATTAATAGACTAAGATTGTAAAAGAAATATTAAACATATCAAAACACAATTTTAACAGATGCAATTGTTTTTCAAAGATATCATAAGTGTTTTCAATCAATTAATTGCGAAAAGAAAAGAACAAATGCAAACATTTAGTTAGGTGATACGCTTGTTTTCAGTAGTTAAGATACTTTTAAACTATTATTATACAGAACATTCACTTTCTTATAGTTTCCTAGGTTATAAAACCTTAGATTGTAAATGAAAGAAGTATTAAACATATCAAAACACAATTTTAACACCTGAAATTGTTTTTCAAAGATATCATTAGTGTTTCAATCAATGAATAGACCTTAGATTGTAAAAGAAGAATTAAACATATCAAAATACAATTTGAACACATGAAATGGTTTTTCAAGGGTATCCTAGGTGTTTGAATCAATTAATAGACCTTAGAACATACGAAAACACAATTTTAACACATGAAATTGTTTTTCAACGATATTCATAAGTATTTCAATCAATTAATAGACTAAGATTGTAAAAGAAATATTAAACATTTCAAAACACAATTTTAACAGATGCAATTGTTTTTCAAAGATATCATAAGTGTTTTCAATCAATTAATTGCGAAAAGAAAAGAACAAGTTGCAAACATTTAGTTAGGTGATACGCTTGTTTTCAATAGTTAGGATACTTTTAAACTAGTATTATACACAACATTCACTTTCTTATAGTCTCCTATGTTATATAACCTTAGATTGTAAATGAAAGAAGTATTAAACATATCAAAACACAATTTTAACACATGAAATTGTTTTTCATCCATATTCACAAGTGTTTCAATCAATTAATAGACTAATATTGTAAAAGAAATATTAAACATATCAAAACACAATTTTAACACATGGAATTGGTTTTTAAAAATATCATAAGTGTTTTCAATCAATTAATAGTGAAAAGAAAAGAACAAGTTGCAAACATTTAGTTAAGTAATACGCTTGTTTTCAATAGTTAAGATACTTTTAAACTATTATTATACAGAACATTCACTTTCTTATAGTTTCCTAGGTTATAAAACCTTAGATTGTAAATGAAAGAAGTATTAAACATATCAAAACACAATTTTAACACATGAAATTGTTTTTCAACGATATCATAAGTGTTTCAATAAATGAATAGACCTTAGATTGTAAAAGAAGTATTAAACATATCAAAATACAATTTGAACACATGAAATGGTTTTTCAAGGGTATCCTAGGTGTTTGAATCAATTAATAGACCTTAGAACATACGAAAACACAATTTTAACACATGAAATTGTTTTTCAACGATATTCATAAGTATTTCAATCAATTAATAGACTAAGATTGTAAAAGAAATATTAAACATTTCAAAACACAATTTTAACAGATGCAATTGTTTTTCAAAGATATCATAAGTGTTTTCAATCAATTAATTGCGAAAAGAAAAGAACAAGTTGCAAACATTTAGTTAGGTGATACGCTTGTTTTCAATAGTTAGGATACTTTTAAACTAGTATTATACACAACATTCACTTTCTTATAGTTTCCTATGTTATAAAACCTTAGATTGTAAATGAAAGAAGTATTAAACATATCAAAACACAATTTTAACACATGAAATTGTTTTTCAACCATATTCACAAGTGTTTCAATCAATTAATAGACTAAGATTGTAAAAGAAATATTAAACATATCAAAACACAATTTTAACACATGGAATTGGTTTTTAAAAATATCATAAGTGTTTTCAATCAATTAATAGTGAAAAGAAAAGAACAAGTTGCAAACATTTAGTTAAGTAATACGCTTGTTTTCAATAGTTAAGATACTTTTAAACTATTATTATACAGAACATTCACTTTCTTATAGTTTCCTAGGTTATAAAACCTTAGATTGTAAATGAAAGAAGTATTAAACATATCAAAACACAATTTTAACACATGAAATTGTTTTTCAACGATATTCACAAGTGTTTCAATCAATTAATAGACTAAGATTGTAAAAGAAATATTAAACATATCAAAACACAATTTTAACACATGGAATTGGTTTTCAAAGATATCATAAGTGTTTTCAATCAATTAATAGTGAAAAGAAAAGAACAAGTTGCAAACATTTAGTTAAGTAATACGCTTGTTTTCAATAGTTAAGATACTTTTAAACTATTATTATACAGAACATTCACTTGCTTATAGTTAGTTTCCTAGGTTATAAAACCTTAGATTGTAAATGAAAGAAGTATTAAACATATCAAAACACAATTTTAACACATGAAATTGTTTTTCAAAGATATCATAAGTGTTTCAATCAATGAATAGACCTTAGATTGTAAAAGAAGTATTAAACATATCAAAATACAATTTGAACACATGAAATGGTTTTTCAAGGGTATCCTAGGTGTTTGAATCAGTTAATAGACCTTAGAACATACGAAAACACAATTTTAACACATGAAATTGTTTTTCAACGATATTCATAAGTATTTCAATCAATTAATAGACTAAGATTCTAAAAGAAATATTAAACATATCAAAACACAATTTTAACAGATGCAATTGTTTTTCAAAGATATCATAAGTGTTTTCAATCAATTAATTGCGAAAAGAAAAGAACAAGTTGCAAACATTTAGTTAGGTGATACGCTTGTTTTCAGTAGTTAAGATACTTTTAAACTATTATTATACAGAACATTCACTTTCTTATAGTTTCCTAGGTTATAAAACCTTAGATTGATAATGAAAGAAGTATTAAACATATCAAAACACAATTTTAACACCTGAAATTGTTTTTCAACGATATTCATAAGTGTTTCAATCAATTAATAGACTAAGATTGTAAAAGAAATATTAAACATATCAAAACACAATTTTTACACATGGAATTGGTTTTCAAAGATATCATATGTGTTTTCAATCAATTAATAGCGAAAAGAAAAGAACAAGTTGCAAACATTTAGTTAAGTAATACGCTTGTTTTTAATAGTTAAGATACTTTTAAACTATTATTATACAGAACATTCACTTTCTTATAGTTTCCTAGGTTATAAAACCTTAGATTGTAAATGAAAGAAGTATTAAACATATCAAAACACAATTTTAACACATGAACTTGTTTTGCAAAGATATCATAAGTGTTTCAATCAATGAATAGACCTTAGATTGTAAAAGAAGTATTAAACATATCAAAATACAATTTCAACACCTGAAATGGTTTTTCAAGGGTATCCTACGTGTTTGAATCAATTAATAGACCTTAGAACATACGAAAACACAATTTTAACACATGAAATTGTTTTTCAAAGATATTCATAAGTGTTTCAATCAATTAATAGACTAAGATTGTAAAAGAAATATTAAACATATCAAAACACAATTTTTACACATGGAATTGGTTTTTAAAGATATCATAAGTGTTTTCAATCAATTAATAGCGAAAAGAAAAAAACAAGTTGCAAACATTTAGTTAAGTAATACGCTTGTTTTCAATAGTTAAGATACTTTTAAACTATTATTATCCAGAACATTCACTTTCTTTTAGTTTCCTAGGTTATAAAACCTTAGAGTGTAAATGAAAGAAGTATTAAACATATGAAAACACAATTTTAACACATGAAATTGTTTCTCAAAGATATGATAAGTGTTTCAATCAATGAATAGACCTTAGATTGTAAAAGAGGTATTCAACATATGAAAATACAATTTGAACACATGAAATGGTTTTTCAAGGGTATCCTAGGTGTTTGAATCAAATAAAAGACCTTAGAACATACGAAAACACAATTTTAACACATGAAATTGTTTTTCTAAGATATTTATAAGTGTTTCAATCAATTAATAGACTAAGATTGTAAAAGAAATATTAAACATATCAAAACACAATTTTAACACATGGAATTGGTTTTCAAAGATATCATAAGTGTTTTCAATCAATTAATAGCGAAAAGGAAAGAACAAGTTGCAAACATTTAGTTAAGTAATACGCTTGTTTTCAATACTTAAGATACTTTTAAACTATTATTATTCAGAACATTCGCTTTCTTATAGTTTCCTAGGTTATAAAACCTTAGATTGTAAATGAAAGAATTATTAAACATATCAAAACACAATTTTAACACATGAAATTGTTTTTCAACGATATTCATAAGTGTTTCAATCAATTAATAGACTAAGATTGTAAAAGAAATATTAAACATATCAAAACATAATTTTTACACATGGATTTGGTTTTTAAAGATATCATAAGTGTTTTCAATCAATTAATAGCGAAAAGAAAAGAACAAGTTGCAAACATTTAGTTAAGTAATACGCTTGTTTTCAATAGTTAAGATACTTTTAAACTATTATTATACAGAACATTCACTTTCTTATAGTTTCCTAGGTTATAAAACCTTAGATTGTAAATGAAAGAAGTATTAAACATATCAAAACACAATTTTAACACATGAAATTGTTTTTCAAAGATATCATAAGTGTTTCAATCAATGAATAGACCTTAGATTGTAAAAGAAGTATTAAACATATCAAAATACAATTTGAACACATGAAATGGTTTTTCAAGAGTATCCTAGTGGTTTGAATCAATTAATAGACCATAGAACATACGAAAACACAATTTTAACACATGAAATTGTTTTCAAAGAAATTCATAAGTGTTTCAATCAATTAATAGACTAACATTGTAAAAGAAATATTAAACATATCAAAACACAATTTTAACACATGGAATTGGGTTTCAAAGATATCATAAGTGTTTTCAATAAATTAATAGCGAAAAGAAAAGGTTGCAAACATTTAGTTAAGTTATACGCTTGTTTTCAATAGTTAAGATACTTTTAAACTATTATTATACAGAGCATTCACTTTCTTATAGTTTCCTAGGTTATAAAACCTTAGATTGTAAATGAAAGAAGTATTAAACATATCAAAACACAATTTTAACACATGAAATTGTTTTTCATAGATATCATAAGTGTTTCAATCAATGAATAGAGCTTAGAACATACGAAAACACAATATTAACACATGAAATTGTTTTTCAAAGATATCATAAGTGTTTCAATCAATGAATAGACCTTAGATTGTAAAAGAAGTATTAAACATATCAAAATACAATTTGAACACATGAAATGGTTTTTCAAGGGTATCCTAGGAGTTTGAATCAGTTAATAGACCTTAGAACATACGAAAACACAAGTTTAACACATGAAATTGTTTTTCGAAGATATTCATAAGTGTTTCAATCAATTAATAGAGTAAGATTGTAAAAGAAATATTAAACATATCAAAACATAATTTTAACGCATGGAATTGGGTTTCAAAGATGTCATAAGTGTTTTCAATCAATTAATAGCGAAAAGAAAAGAACAAGTTGCAAACATTTAGTTAAATAATACGCTTGTTTTCAATAGTTAAGATACTTTTAAACTACTATTATACAGAACCTTCACTTTCTTATAGTTTCCTAGGTTATAAAACCTTAGATTGTAAATGAAAGAAGTATTAAACATATTAAAACACAATTTTAACAAATGAAATTGTTTCTCAAAGATATGATAAGTGTTTCAATCAATGAATAGACCTTAGATTGTAAAAGAGGTATTCAACATATCAAAATACAATTTGAACACATGAAATGGTTTTTCAAGGGTATCCTACGTGTTTGAATCAAATAAAAGACCTTAGAACATACGAAAACACAATTTTAACACATGAAATTGTTTTTCAAAGATATTCATAAGTGTTTCAATCAATTAATAGACTAAGATTGTAAAAGAAATATTAAACAAATCAAAACACAATTTTAACACATGGAATTGGTTTTCAAAGATATCACAAGTGTTTTCAATCAATTAATAGCGAAAAGAAAAGAACAAGTTGCAAACATTTAGTTAAGTAATACGCTTGTTTTCAATAGTTAAGACACTTTTAAACTATTATTATACAAAACATTCATTTTTTTATAGTTTCCTAGGTTATAAAACCTTAGATTGTAAATGAAAGAAGTATTAAACATATCAAAACACAATTTTAACACATGAAATTGTTTCTCAAAGATATCATAAGTGTTTCAATCAATGAATAGACCTTAGATTGTAAAAGAAGTATTAAACATATCAAAATACAATTTGAACACATGCAATGGTTTTTCAAGGGTATCCTAGGTGTTTGAATCAATTAATAGACCTTAGAACATACGAAAACACAATTTTAACACATGAAATTGTTTTTCAACGATATTCATAAGTATTTCAATCAATTAATAGACTAAGATTGTAAAAGAAATATTAAACATATCAAAACACAATTTTAACACATGGAATTGGTTTTGAAAGATATCATAAGTGTTTTCAATCAATTAATAGCGAAAAGAAAAGAACAAGTTGCAAACATTTAGTTAAGTAATACGTTTGTTTTCAATAGTTAAGACACTTTTAAACTATTATTATACAGAACATTCACTTTCTTATAGTTTCCTAGGTTATAAAACCTTAGATTGTAAGTGAAAGAAGTATTAAACATATCAAAACACAATTTTAACACATGAAATTGTTTTTCAACCATATCATAAGTGATTCAATCAATGAATAGACCTTAGATTGTAAAAGAAGTATTAAACATATCAAAATACAATTTGAACACATGAAATGGTTTTTCAAGGGTATCCTAGGAGTTTGAATCAGTTAATAGACCTTAGAACATACGAAAACACAATTTTAACACATGAAATTGTTTTTCAACGATATTCATAAGTATTTCAATCAATTAATAGACTAAGATTCTAAAAGAAATATTAAACATATCAAAACACAATTTTAACAGATGCAATTGTTTTTCAAAGATATCATAAGTGTTTTCAATCAATTAATTGCGAAAAGAAAAGAACAAGTTGCAAACATTTAGTTAGGTGATACGCTTGTTTTCAGTAGTTAAGATACTTTTAAACTATTATTATACAGAACATTCACTTTCTTATAGTTTCCTAGGTTATAAAACCTTAGATTGATAATGAAAGAAGTATTAAACATATCAAAACACAATTTTAACACCTGAAATTGTTTTTCAACGATATTCATAAGTGTTTCAATCAATTAATAGACTAAGATTGTAAAAGAAATATTAAACATATCAAAACACAATTTTTACACATGGAATTGGTTTTCAAAGATATCATATGTGTTTTCAATCAATTAATAGCGAAAAGAAAAGAACAAGTTGCAAACATTTAGTTAAGTAATACGCTTGTTTTTAATAGTTAAGATACTTTTAAACTATTATTATACAGAACATTCACTTTCTTATAGTTTCCTAGGTTATAAAACCTTAGATTGTAAATGAAAGAAGTATTAAACATATCAAAACACAATTTTAACACATGAACTTGTTTTGCAAAGATATCATAAGTGTTTCAATCAATGAATAGACCTTAGATTGTAAAAGAAGTATTAAACATATCAAAATACAATTTCAACACCTGAAATGGTTTTTCAAGGGTATCCTACGTGTTTGAATCAATTAATAGACCTTAGAACATACGAAAACACAATTTTAACACATGAAATTGTTTTTCAAAGATATTCATAAGTGTTTCAATCAATTAATAGACTAAGATTGTAAAAGAAATATTAAACATATCAAAACACAATTTTTACACATGGAATTGGTTTTTAAAGATATCATAAGTGTTTTCAATCAATTAATAGCGAAAAGAAAAAAACAAGTTGCAAACATTTAGTTAAGTAATACGCTTGTTTTCAATAGTTAAGATACTTTTAAACTATTATTATCCAGAACATTCACTTTCTTTTAGTTTCCTAGGTTATAAAACCTTAGAGTGTAAATGAAAGAAGTATTAAACATATGAAAACACAATTTTAACACATGAAATTGTTTCTCAAAGATATGATAAGTGTTTCAATCAATGAATAGACCTTAGATTGTAAAAGAGGTATTCAACATATGAAAATACAATTTGAACACATGAAATGGTTTTTCAAGGGTATCCTAGGTGTTTGAATCAAATAAAAGACCTTAGAACATACGAAAACACAATTTTAACACATGAAATTGTTTTTCTAAGATATTTATAAGTGTTTCAATCAATTAATAGACTAAGATTGTAAAAGAAATATTAAACATATCAAAACACAATTTTAACACATGGAATTGGTTTTCAAAGATATCATAAGTGTTTTCAATCAATTAATAGCGAAAAGGAAAGAACAAGTTGCAAACATTTAGTTAAGTAATACGCTTGTTTTCAATACTTAAGATACTTTTAAACTATTATTATTCAGAACATTCGCTTTCTTATAGTTTCCTAGGTTATAAAACCTTAGATTGTAAATGAAAGAATTATTAAACATATCAAAACACAATTTTAACACATGAAATTGTTTTTCAACGATATTCATAAGTGTTTCAATCAATTAATAGACTAAGATTGTAAAAGAAATATTAAACATATCAAAACATAATTTTTACACATGGATTTGGTTTTTAAAGATATCATAAGTGTTTTCAATCAATTAATAGCGAAAAGAAAAGAACAAGTTGCAAACATTTAGTTAAGTAATACGCTTGTTTTCAATAGTTAAGATACTTTTAAACTATTATTATACAGAACATTCACTTTCTTATAGTTTCCTAGGTTATAAAACCTTAGATTGTAAATGAAAGAAGTATTAAACATATCAAAACACAATTTTAACACATGAACTTGTTTTGCAAAGATATCATAAGTGTTTCAATCAATGAATAGACCTTAGATTGTAAAAGAAGTATTAAACATATCAAAATACAATTTGAACACATGAAATGGTTTTTCAAGGGTATCCTACGTGTTTGAATCAAATAAAAGACCTTAGAACATACGAAAACACAATTTTAACACATGAAATTGTTTTTCAAAGATATTCATAAGTGTTTCAATCAATTAATAGACTAAGATTGTAAAAGAAATATTAAACAAATCAAAACACAATTTTAACACATGGAATTGGTTTTCAAAGATATCACAAGTGTTTTCAATCAATTAATAGCGAAAAGAAAAGAACAAGTTGCAAACATTTAGTTAAGTAATACGCTTGTTTTCAATAGTTAAGACACTTTTAAACTATTATTATACAAAACATTCATTTTTTTATAGTTTCCTAGGTTATAAAACCTTAGATTGTAAATGAAAGAAGTATTAAACATATCAAAACACAATTTTAACACATGAAATTGTTTCTCAAAGATATCATAAGTGTTTCAATCAATGAATAGACCTTAGATTGTAAAAGAAGTATTAAACATATCAAAATACAATTTGAACACATGCAATGGTTTTTCAAGGGTATCCTAGGTGTTTGAATCAATTAATAGACCTTAGAACATACGAAAACACAATTTTAACACATGAAATTGTTTTTCAACGATATTCATAAGTATTTCAATCAATTAATAGACTAAGATTGTAAAAGAAATATTAAACATATCAAAACACAATTTTAACACATGGAATTGGTTTTGAAAGATATCATAAGTGTTTTCAATCAATTAATAGCGAAAAGAAAAGAACAAGTTGCAAACATTTAGTTAAGTAATACGTTTGTTTTCAATAGTTAAGACACTTTTAAACTATTATTATACAGAACATTCACTTTCTTATAGTTTCCTAGGTTATAAAACCTTAGATTGTAAGTGAAAGAAGTATTAAACATATCAAAACACAATTTTAACACATGAAATTGTTTTTCAACCATATCATAAGTGATTCAATCAATGAATAGACCTTAGATTGTAAAAGAAGTATTAAACATATCAAAATACAATTTGAACACATGAAATGGTTTTTCAAGGGTATCCTAGGAGTTTGAATCAGTTAATAGACCTTAGAACATACGAAAACACAAGTTTAACACATGAAATTGTTTTTCGAAGATATTCATAAGTGTTTCAATCAATTAATAGACTAAGATTGTAAAAGAAATATTAAACATATCAAAACATAATTTTAACACATGGAATTGGGTTTCAAAGATGTCATAAGTGTTTTCAATCAATTAATAGCGAAAAGAAAAGAACAAGTTGCAAACATTTAGTTAAGTAATACGCTTGTTTTCAATAGTTAAGATACTTTTAAACTACTATTATACAGAACCTTCACTTTCTTATAGTTTCCTAGGTTATAAAACCTTAGATTGTAAATGAAAGAAGTATTAAACATATTAAAACACAATTTTAACAAATGAAATTGTTTCTCAAAGATATGATAAGTTTTTCAATCAATGAATAGACCTTAGATTGTAAAAGAGGTATTCAACATATCAAAATACAATTTGAACACATGAAATGGTTTTTCAAGGGTATCCTACGTGTTTGAATCAAATAAAAGACCTTAGAACATACGAAAACACAATTTTAACACATGAAATTGTTTTTCAAAGATATTCATAAGTGTTTCAATCAATTAATAGACTAAGATTGTAAAAGAAATATTAAACAAATCAAAACACAATTTTAACACATGGAATTGGTTTTCAAAGATATCACAAGTGTTTTCAATCAATTAATAGCGAAAAGAAAAGAACAAGTTGCAAACATTTAGTTAAGTAATACGCTTGTTTTCAATAGTTAAGATACTTTTAAACTATTATTATACACAACATTCACTTTCTTATAGTTTCCTAGGTTATAAAACCTTAGATTGTAAATAAAAGAAGTATTAAACATATCAAAACACAATTTTAACACATGAAATTGTTTCTCAAAGATTTGATAAGTGTTTCAATCAATGAATAGACCTTAGATTGTAAAAGAGGTATTCAACATATCAAAATACAATTTGAACACATGAAATGGTTTTTCAAGGGTATCCTACGTGTTTGAATCAAATAAAAGACCTTAGAACATACGAAAACACAATTTTAACACATGAAATTGTTTTTCAAAGATATTCATAAGTGTTTCAATCAATTAATAGACTAAGATTGTAAAAGAAATATTAAACAAGTCAAAACACAATTTTAACACATGGAATTGGTTTTCAAAGATATCATAAGTGTTTTCAATCAATTAATAGCGAAAAGAAAAGAACAAGTTGCAAACATTTAGTTAAGTAATACGCTTGTTTTCAATAGTTAAGACACTTTTAAACTATTATTATACAAAACATTCACTTTTTTATAGTTTCCTAGGTTATAAAACCTTAGATTGTAAATGAAAGAAGTATTAAACATATCAAAACACAATTTTAACACATGAAATTGTTTCTCAAAGATATCATAAGTGTTTCAATCAATGAATAGACCTTAGATTGTAAAAGAAGTATTAAACATATCAAAATACAATTTGAACACATGAAATGGTTTTTCAAGGGTATCCTAGGTGTTTGAATCAATTAATAGACCTTAGAACATACGAAAACACAATTTTAACACATGAAATTGTTTTTCAACGATATTCATAAGTATTTCAATCAATTAATAGACTAAGATTGTAAAAGAAATATTAAACATATCAAAACACAATTTTAACACATGGAATTGGTTTTGAAAGATATCATAAGTGTTTTCAATCAATTAATAGCGAAAAGAAAAGAACAAGTTGCAAACATTTAGTTAAGTAATACGTTTGTTTTCAATAGTTAAGACACTTTTAAACTAATATTATACAGAACATTCACTTTCTTATAGTTTCCTAGGTTATAAAACCTTAGATTGTAAGTGAAAGAAGTATTAAACATATCAATACACAATTTTAACACATGAAATTGTTTTTCAACCATATCATAAGTGTTTCAATCAATGAATAGACCTTAGATTGTAAAAGAAGTATTAAACATATCAAAATACAATTTGAACACATGAAATGGTTTTTCAAGGGTATCCTAGGAGTTTGAATCAGTTAATAGACCTTAGAACATACGAAAACACAAGTTTAACACATGAAATTGTTTTTCGAAGATATTCATAAGTGTTTCAATCAATTAATAGACTAAGATTGTAAAAGAAATATTAAACATATCAAAACATAATTTTAACGCATGGAATTGGGTTTCAAAGATGTCATAAGTGTTTTCAATCAATTAATAGCGAAAAGAAAAGAACAAGTTGCAAACATTTAGTTAAATAATACGCTTGTCTTCAATAGTTAAGATACTTTTAAACTACTATTATACAGAACCTTCACTTTCTTATAGTTTCCTAGGTTATAAAACCTTAGATTGTAAATGAAAGAAGTATTAAACATATTAAAACACAATTTTAACAAATGAAATTGTTTCTCAAAGATATGATAAGTGTTTCAATCAATGAATAGACCTTAGATTGTAAAAGAGGTATTCAACATATCAAAATACAATTTGAACACATGAAATGGTTTTTCAAGGGTATCCTACGTGTTTGAATCAAATAAAAGACCTTAGAACATACGAAAACACAATTTTAACACATGAAATTGTTTTTCAAAGATATTCATAAGTGTTTCAATCAATTAATAGACTAAGATTGTAAAAGAAATATTAAACAAATCAAAACACAATTTTAACACATGGAATTGGTTTTCAAAGATATCACAAGTGTTTTCAATCAATTAATAGCGAAAAGAAAAGAACAAGTTGCAAACATTTAGTTAAGTAATACGCTTGTTTTCAATAGTTAAGACACTTTTAAACTATTATTATACAAAACATTCACTTTTTTATAGTTTCCTAGGTTATAAAACCTTAGATTGTAAATGAAAGAAGTATTAAACATATCAAAACACAATTTTAACACATGAAATTGTTTCTCAAAGATATCATAAGTGTTTCAATCAATGAATAGACCTTAGATTGTAAAAGAAGTATTAAACATATCAAAATACAATTTGAACACATGAAATGGTTTTTCAAGGGTATCCTAGGTGTTTGAATCAATTAATAGACCTTAGAACATACGAAAACACAATTTTAACACATGAAATTGTTTTTCAACGATATTCATAAGTATTTCAATCAATTAATAGACTAAGATTGTAAAAGAAATATTAAACATATCAAAACACAATTTTAACACATGGAATTGGTTTTGAAAGATATCATAAGTGTTTTCAATCAATTAATAGCGAAAAGAAAAGAACAAGTTGCAAACATTTAGTTAAGTAATACGTTTGTTTTCAATAGTTAAGACACTTTTAAACTATTATTATACAGAACATTCACTTTCTTATAGTTTCCTAGGTTATAAAACCTTAGATTGTAAGTGAAAGAAGTATTAAACATATCAATACACAATTTTAACACATGAAATTGTTTTTCAACTATATCATAAGTGTTTCAATCAATGAATAGACCTTAGATTGTAAAAGAAGTATTAAACATATCAAAATACAATTTGAACACATGAAATGGTTTTTCAAGGGTATCCTAGGAGTTTGAAACAGTTAATAGACCTTAGAACATACGAAAACACAAGTTTAACACATGAAATTGTTTTTCGAAGATATTCATAAGTGTTTCAATCAATTAATAGACTAAGATTGTAAAAGAAATATTAAACATATCAAAACATAATTTTAACGCATGGAATTGGGTTTCAAAGATGTCATAAGTGTTTTCAATCAATTAATAGGGAAAAGAAAAGAACAAGTTGCAAACATTTAGTTAAATAATACGCTTGTTTTCAATAGTTAAGATACTTTTAAACTACTATTATACAGAACCTTCACTTTCTTATAGTTTCCTAGGTTATAAAACCTTAGATTGTAAATGAAAGAAGTATTAAACATATTAAAACACAATTTTAACAAATGAAATTGTTTCTCAAAGATATGATAAGTGTTTCAATCAATGAATAGACCTTAGATTGTAAAAGAGGTATTCAAGATATCAAAATACAATTTGAACACATGAAATGGTTTTTCAAGGGTATCCTACGTGTTTGAATCAAATAAAAGACCTTAGAACATACGAAAACACAATTTTAACACATGAAATTGTTTTTCAAAGATATTCATAAGTGTTTCAATCAATTAATAGACTAAGATTGTAAAAGAAATATTAAACAAATCAAAACACAATTTTAACACATGGAATTGGTTTTCAAAGATATCACAAGTGTTTTCAATCAATTAATAGCGAAAAGAAAAGAACAAGTTGCAAACATTTAGTTAAGTAATACGCTTGTTTTCAATAGTTAAGATACTTTTAAACTATTATTATACACAACATTCACTTTCTTATAGTTTCCTAGGTTATAAAACCTTAGATTGTAAATAAAAGAAGTATTAAACATATCAAAACACAATTTTAACACATGAAATTGTTTCTCAAAGATTTGATAAGTGTTTCAATCAATGAATAGACCTTAGATTGTAAAAGAAGTATTAAACATATCAAAATACAATTTGAACACATGAAACGGTTTTTCAAGGGTATCCTAGGTGTTTGAATCAATTAATAGACCTTAGAACATACGAAAACACAATTTTAACACATGAAATTGTTTTTCGAAGATATTCATAAGTGTTTCAATCAATTAATAGACTAAGATTGTAAAAGAAATATTAAACATATTAAAACACAATTTTAACACATGGAATTGGGTTTCAAAGATATCATAAGTGTTTTCAATCAATTAATAGCGAAAAGAAAAGAACAAGTTGCAAACATTTAGTTAAGTAATACGCTTGTTTTCAATAGTTAAGATACTTTTAAACTACTATTATACAGAACCTTCACTTTCTTATAGTTTCCTAGGTTATAAAACCTTAGATTGTAAATGAAAGAAGTATTAAACATATTAAAACAGAATTTTAACAAATGAAATTGTTTCTCAAAGATATGATAAGTGTTTCAATCAATGAATAGACCTTAGATTGTAAAAGAAGTATTAAACATATCAAAATACAATATGAACACATGTAGATGGTTTTTCAAGGGTATCCTAGGTGTTTGAATCAATTAATAGACCTTAGAACATACGAAAACACAATTTTAACACATGAAATTGTTTTTCAACGATATTTATATGTGTTTCAATCAATTAATAGACTAGGATTGTAAAAGAAATATTAAACATATCAAAACACAATTTTTACACATGGAATTGGTTTTCAAAGATATCATAAGTGTTTTCAATCAATTAATAGCGAAAAGAAAAGAACAAGTTGCAAACATTTAGTTAAGTAATACGCTTGTTTTCAATAGTTAAGATACTTTTAAACTATTATTATACAGAACATTCACTTTCTTATAGTTTCCTAGGTTATAAAACCTTAGATTGCAAATGAAAGAAGTATTCAAAATATCAAAACACAATTTTAACACATGAAATTGTTTTTCAAAGATATGATAAGTGTTTCAATCAATGAATAGACCTTAGATTGTAAAAGAGGTATTCAACATATCAAAATACAATTTGAACACATGAAATGGTTTTTCAAGGGTATCCTAGGTGTTTGAATCAAATAAAAGACCTTAGAACATATGAAAACACAATTTTAACACACAAAATTGTTTTTTAAAGATATTCATAAGTGTTTCAATCAATTAATAGACTAAGATTGTAAAAGAAATATTAAACATATCAAAACACAATTTTAACACACGGAATTGGTTTTCAAAGATATCATAAGTGTTTTCAATCAATTAATAGCGAAAAGGAAAGAACAAGTTGCAAACATTTAGTTAAGTAATACCCTTGTTTTCAATAGTTAAGATACTTTTAAACTATTAATATACAGAACATTCGCTTTCTTATAGTTTCCTAGGTTATAAAACCTGAGATTGTAAATGAAAGAAGTATTAAACATATCAAAACACAATTTTAACACATGAAATTCTTTTTCAAAGATATCATAAGTGTTTTCAATCAATTAATAGCGAAAAGACAAGAACAAGTTGCAAACATTTAGTTAAGTAATACGCTTGTTTTCAATAGTTAAGATACTTTTAAATTATTATTATACAGAACATTCACTTTCTTATAGTTTCCTAGGTTATAAAACCTTAGATTGTAAATAAAAGAAGTATTAAACATATCAAAACACAATTTTAACACATGAAATTGTTTTTCAAAGATATCATAAGTGTTTCAACAATGAATAGACCTTAGATTGTAAAAGAAGTATTAAACATATCAAAATACAATTTGAACACATGAAATGGTTTATCAAGGGTATCCTAGTTGTTTGAATCAATTAATAGACCTTAGAACTTACGAAAACACAATTTTAACACATGAAATTGTTTTCAAAGATATTCATAAGTGTTTCAATCAATTAATAGACTAACATTGTAAAAGAAATATTAAACATATCAAAACACAATTTTAACACATGGAATTGGGTTTCAAAGATATCATAAGTGTTTTCAATCAATTAATAGCGAAAAGAACAAGTTGCAAACATTTAGTTAAGTAATACGCTTGTTTTCAATAGTTAAGATTCATTTAAACTATTATTCTATAGAACATTCACTTTCTTATAGTTTCCTAGGCTATAAAACCTTAGATTGTAAATTAAAGAAGTATTAAACATATCAAAACACAATTTTAACACATGAAATTGTTTTTCAAAGATATCATAAGTGTTTCAATCAATGAATAGACCTTATATTGTAAAAGAAGTATTAAACATATCAAAATAAAATTTGATCACATGAAATGGTATTTCAAAGGTATCCTAGGTGTTTGAATCAATTAATAGACCTTAGAACATACGAAAACAAAATTTTAACACATGAAATTGTTTTTCAAAGATATTCATAAGTGTTTCAATCAATTAATAGACTAAAATTGTAAAAGAAATATTAAACATATCAAAACACAATTTTAACACATGGAATTGGTTTTCAAAGATATCATAAGTGTTTTCAATTAATTAATAGCGAAAAGAAAAGAACAAGTTGCAAACATTTAGTTAAGTAATACGCTTGTTTTCAATAGTTAAGATACTTTTAAACTATTATTATACACAACATTCACTTTCTCATAGTTTCCTAGGCTATAAAACCTTAGATTGTAAATGAAATAAGTATTAAACATATCAAAACACAATTTTAACACATGAAATTGTTTCTCAAAGATATGATAAGTGTTTCAATCAATGAATAGACCTTAGATTGTAAAAGAGGTATTCAACATATCAAAATACAATTTGAACACGTGAAATAGTTTTTCAAGGGTATCCTAGGGGTTTGAATCAAATAAAAGACCTTAGAACATACGAAAACACAATTTTAACACATGAAATTGTTTTTCAACGATATTTATAAGTGTTTCAATCAATTAATAGACTAAGATTGAAAAAGAAATATTAAACATACCAAAACACAATTTTAACACATGGAATTGGTTTTCAAAGATATCATAAGTGTTGTCAATCAATTAATAGCGAAAAGAAAAGAACAAGTTGCAAACATTTAGTTAAGTAATACGCTTGTTTTCAATAGTTAAGATACTTTTAAACTATTAATATACAGAACATTCGCTTTCTTATAGTTTCCTAGGTTATAAAACCTGAGATTGTAAATGAAAGAAGTATTAAACATATCAAAACACAATTTTAACACATGAAATTCTTTTTCAAAGATATCATAAGTGTTTTCAATCAATTAATAGCGAAAAGACAAGAACAAGTTGCAAACATTTAGTTAAGTAATACGCTTGTTTTCAATAGTTAAGATACTTTTAAATTATTATTATACAGAACATTCACTTTCTTATAGTTTCCTAGGTTATAAAACCTTAGATTGTAAATAAAAGAAGTATTAAACATATCAAAACACAATTTTAACACATGAAATTGTTTTTCAAAGATATCATAAGTGTTTCAACAATGAATAGACCTTAGATTGTAAAAGAAGTATTAAACATATCAAAATACAATTTGAACATATGAAATGGTTTATCAAGGGTATCCTAGTTGTTTGAATCAATTAATAGATCTTAGAACTTACGAAAACACAAGTTTAACACATGAAATTGTTTTCAAAGATATTCCTAAGTGTTTCAATCAATTAATAGACTAACATTGTAAAAGAAATATTAAACATATCAAAACACAATTTTAACACATGGAATTGGGTTTCAAAGATATCATAAGTGTTTTCAATCAATTAATAGCGAAAAGAACAAGTTGCAAACATTTAGTTAAGTAAAACGCTTGTTTTCAATAGTTAAGATACATTTAAACTATTATTCTACAGAACATTCACTTTCTTATAGTTTCCTAGGTTATAAAACCTTAGATTGTAAATGAAAGAAGTATTAAACATATCAAAACACAATTTTAACACATGAAATTGTTTTTCAAAGATATCATAAGTGTTTCAATCAATGAATAGACCTTAGATTGTAAAAGAAGTATTAAACATATCAAAATACAATTTGAACACATGAAATGGTATTTCAAGGGTATCGTAGGTGTTTGAATCAATTAATAGACCTTAGAACATACGAAAACACAATTTTAACACATGAAATTGTTTTTCAACGATATTTTTAAGTGTTTCAATCAATTAATAGACTAGGATTGTAAAAGAAATATTAAACATATCAAAACACAATTTTTACACATGGAATTGGTTTTCAAAGATATCATAAGTGTTTTCAATCAATTAATAGCGAAAAGGAAAGAACAAGTTGCAAACATTTAGTTAAGTAATACGCTTGTTTTCAATAGTTAAGATACTTTTAAACTATTATTATACAGAACATTCGCTTTCTTATAACTTCCTAGGTTATAAGACCTTAGATTGTAAATGAAAGAAGAATTAAACATATCAAAACACAATTTTAACACATGAAATTGTTTTTCAAAGATATCATAAGTGTTTTCAATCAATTAATAGCGAAAAGAAAAGAACAAGTTGCAAACATTTAGTTAAGTAATACCCTTGTTTTCAATAGTTAAGATACTTTTAAATTATTATTATACAGAACATTCACTTTCTTATAGTTTCCTAGGTTATAAAACCTTAGATTGTAAATAAAAGAAGTATTAAACATATCAAAACACAATTTTAACACATGAAATTGTTTTTCAAAGATATCATAAGTGTTTCAACAATGAATAGACCTTAGATTGTAAAAGAAGTATTAAACATATCAAAATACAATTTGAACACATGAAATGGTTTATCAAGGGTATCCTAGTTGTTTGAATCAATTAATAGATCTTAGAACTTACGAAAACACAAGTTTAACACATGAAATTGTTTTCAAAGATATTCCTAAGTGTTTCAATCAATTAATAGACTAACATTGTAAAAGAAATATTAAACATATCAAAACACAATTTTAACACATGGAATTGGGTTTCAAAGATATCATAAGTGTTTTCAATCAATTAATAGCGAAAAGAACAAGTTGCAAACATTTAGTTAAGTAAAACGCTTGTTTTCAATAGTTAAGATACATTTAAACTATTATTCTACAGAACATTCACTTTCTTATAGTTTCCTAGGTTATAAAACCTTAGATTGTAAATGAAAGAAGTATTAAACATATCAAAACACAATTTTAACACATGAAATTGTTTTTCAAAGATATCATAAGTGTTTCAATCAATGAATAGACCTTAGATTGTAAAAGAAGTATTAAACATATCAAAATACAATTTGAACACATGAAATGGTATTTCAAGGGTATCGTAGGTGTTTGAATCAATTAATAGACCTTAGAACATACGAAAACACAATTTTAACACATGAAATTGTTTTTCAACGATATTTTTAAGTGTTTCAATCAATTAATAGACTAGGATTGTAAAAGAAATATTAAACATATCAAAACACAATTTTTACACATGGAATTGGTTTTCAAAGATATCATAAGTGTTTTCAATCAATTAATAGCGAAAAGGAAAGAACAAGTTGCAAACATTTAGTTAAGTAATACGCTTGTTTTCAATAGTTAAGATACTTTTAAACTATTATTATACAGAACATTCGCTTTCTTATAACTTCCTAGGTTATAAGACCTTAGATTGTAAATGAAAGAAGAATTAAACATATCAAAACACAATTTTAACACATGAAATTGTTTTTCAAAGATATCATAAGTGTTTTCAATCAATTAATAGCGAAAAGAAAAGAACAAGTTGCAAACATTTAGTTAAGTAATACCCTTGTTTTCAATAGTTAAGATACTTTTAAATTATTATTATACAGAACATTCACTTTCTTATAGTTTCCTAGGTTATAAAACCTTAGATTGTAAATAAAAGAAGTATTAAACATATCAAAACACAATTTTAACACATGAAATTGTTTTTCAAAGATATCATAAGTGTTTCAACAATGAATAGACCTTAGATTGTAAAAGAAGTATTAAACATATCAAAATACAATTTGAACACATGAAATGGTTTATCAAGGGTATCCTAGTTGTTTGAATCAATTAATAGATCTTAGAACTTACGAAAACACAAGTTTAACACATGAAATTGTTTTCAAAGATATTCCTAAGTGTTTCAATCAATTAATAGACTAACATTGTAAAAGAAATATTAAACATATCAAAACACAATTTTAACACATGGAATTGGGTTTCAAAGATATCATAAGTGTTTTCAATCAATTAATAGCGAAAAGAACAAGTTGCAAACATTTAGTTAAGTAAAACGCTTGTTTTCAATAGTTAAGATACATTTAAACTATTATTCTACAGAACATTCACTTTCTTATAGTTTCCTAGGTTATAAAACCTTAGATTGTAAATGAAAGAAGTATTAAACATATCAAAACACAATTTTAACACATGAAATTGTTTTTCAAAGATATCATAAGTGTTTCAATCAATGAATAGACCTTAGATTGTAAAAGAAGTATTAAACATATCAAAATACAATTTGAACACATGAAATGGTATTTCAAGGGTATCGTAGGTGTTTGAATCAATTAATAGACCTTAGAACATACGAAAACACAATTTTAACACATGAAATTGTTTTTCAACGATATTTTTAAGTGTTTCAATCAATTAATAGACTAGGATTGTAAAAGAAATATTAAACATATCAAAACACAATTTTTACACATGGAATTGGTTTTCAAAGATATCATAAGTGTTTTCAATCAATTAATAGCGAAAAGGAAAGAACAAGTTGCAAACATTTAGTTAAGTAATACGCTTGTTTTCAATAGTTAAGATACTTTTAAACTATTATTATACAGAACATTCGCTTTCTTATAACTTCCTAGGTTATAAGACCTTAGATTGTAAATGAAAGAAGAATTAAACATATCAAAACACAATTTTAACACATGAAATTGTTTTTCAAAGATATCATAAGTGTTTTCAATCAATTAATAGCGAAAAGAAAAGAACAAGTTGCAAACATTTAGTTAAGTAATACCCTTGTTTTCAATAGTTAAGATACTTTTAAATTATTATTATACAGAACATTCACTTTCTTATAGTTTCCTAGGTTATAAAACCTTAGATTGTAAATAAAAGAAGTATTAAACATATCAAAACACAATTTTAACACATGAAATTGTTTTTCAAAGATATCATAAGTGTTTCAACAATGAATAGACCTTAGATTGTAAAAGAAGTATTAAACATATCAAAATACAATTTGAACACATGAAATGGTTTATCAAGGGTATCCTAGTTGTTTGAATCAATTAATAGATCTTAGAACTTACGAAAACACAAGTTTAACACATGAAATTGTTTTCAAAGATATTCCTAAGTGTTTCAATCAATTAATAGACTAACATTGTAAAAGAAATATTAAACATATCAAAACACAATTTTAACACATGGAATTGGGTTTCAAAGATATCATAAGTGTTTTCAATCAATTAATAGCGAAAAGAACAAGTTGCAAACATTTAGTTAAGTAAAACGCTTGTTTTCAATAGTTAAGATACATTTAAACTATTATTCTACAGAACATTCACTTTCTTATAGTTTCCTAGGTTATAAAACCTTAGATTGTAAATGAAAGAAGTATTAAACATATCAAAACACAATTTTAACACATGAAATTGTTTTTCAAAGATATCATAAGTGTTTCAATCAATGAATAGACCTTAGATTGTAAAAGAAGTATTAAACATATCAAAATACAATTTGAACACATGAAATGGTATTTCAAGGGTATCGTAGGTGTTTGAATCAATTAATAGACCTTAGAACATACGAAAACACAATTTTAACACATGAAATTGTTTTTCAACGATATTTTTAAGTGTTTCAATCAATTAATAGACTAGGATTGTAAAAGAAATATTAAACATATCAAAACACAATTTTTACACATGGAATTGGTTTTCAAAGATATCATAAGTGTTTTCAATCAATTAATAGCGAAAAGAAAAGAACAAGTTGCAAACATTTAGTTAAGTAATACCCTTGTTTTCAATAGTTAAGATACTTTTAAATTATTATTATACAGAACATTCACTTTCTTATAGTTTCCTAGGTTCTAAAACCTTAGATTGTAAATAAAAGAAGTATTAAACATATCAAAACACAATTTTAACACATGAAATTGTTTTTCAAAGATATCATAAGTGTTTCAACAATGAATAGACCTTAGATTGTAAAAGAATTATTAAACATATCAAAATACAATTTGAACACATGAAATGGTTTATCAAGGGTATCCTAGTTGTTTGAATCAATTAATAGATCTTAGAACTTACGAAAACACAAGTTTAACACATGAAATTGTTTTCAAAGATATTCCTAAGTGTTTCAATCAATTAATAGACTAACATTGTAAAAGAAATATTAAACATATCAAAACACAATTTTAACACATGGAATTGGGTTTCAAAGATATCATAAGTGTTTTCAATCAATTAATAGCGAAAAGAACAAGTTGCAAACATTTAGTTAAGTAATACGCTTGTTTCAATAGTTAAGATACATTTAAACTATTATTCTACAGAACATTCACTTTCTTATAGTTTCCTAGGTTATAAAACCTTAGATTGTAAATGAAAGAAGTATTAAACATATCAAAACACAATTTTAACACATGAAATTGTTTTTCAAAGATATCATAAGTGTTTCAATCAATGAATAGACCTTAGATTGTAAAAGAAGTATTAAACATATCAAAATACAATTTGAACACATGAAATGGTATTTCAAGGGTATCGTAGGTGTTTGAATCAATTAATAGACCTTAGAACATACAAAAACACAATTTTAACACATGAAATTGTTTTTCAAAGATATTCATAAGTGTTTCAACAATGAATAGACCTTAGATTGTAAAAGAATTATTAAACATATCAAAATACAATTTGAACACATGAAATGGTTTATCAAGGGTATCCTAGTTGTTTGAATCAATTAATAGATCTTAGAACTTACGAAAACACAAGTTTAACACATGAAATTGTTTTCAAAGATATTCCTAAGTGTTTCAATCAATTAATAGACTAACATTGTAAAAGAAATATTAAACATATCAAAACACAATTTTAACACATGGAATTGGTTTTCAAAGATATCATAAGTGTTTTCAATCAATTAATAGCGAAAAGAAAAGAACAAGTTGCAAACAATTAGTTAAGTAATACGCTTGTTTTCAATAGTTAAGATACTTTTAAACTATTATTATACAGAACATTCACTTTCTCATAGTTTCCTAGGTTATAAAACCTTAGATTGTAAATGAAAGAAGTATTAAACATATCAAAACACAATTTTAACACATGAAATTGTTTTTCAAAGATATCATAAGTGTTTCAATCAATGAATAGACCTTAGATTGTAAAAGAAGTATTAAACATATCAAAATACAATTTGAACACATGAAATGGTATTTCAAGGGTATCGTAGGTGTTTGAATCAATTAATAGACCTTAGAACATACAAAAACACAATTTTAACACATGAAATTGTTTTTCAAAGATATTCATAAGTGTTTCAATCAATTAATAGACTAAGATTGTAAAAGAAATATTAAACATATCAAAACACATTTTTATCACATGGAATTGGTTTTCAATGATATCATAAGTTTTTAAAATCAATTAATAGCGAAAAGAAAAGAACAAGTTGCAAACATTTAGTTAAGTAATACGCTTGTTTTCAATAGTTAAGATACTTTTAAACTATTATTATACAGAACATTCACTTTCTCATAGTTTCCTAGGCTATAAAACCTTAGATTGTAAATGAAAGAAGTATTAAACATACCAAAACACAATTTTAACACATGAAATTGTTTTTCAAAGATATCATAAGTGTTTCAATCAATGAATAAACCTCAGATTGTAAAAGAAGTATTAGACATATCAAAATACAATTTGAACACATGTAAATGGTTTTTCAAGGGTATCCTAGGTGTTTGAATCAATTAATAGACCTTAGAACATACGAAAACACAATTTTAACACATGAAATTGTTTTTCAACGATATTCACAAGTGTTTCAATCAATTAATAGACTAAGATTGTAAAAGAAATATTAAACATATCAAAACACAATTTTAACACATGGAATTGGTTTTCAAAGATATCATAAGTGTTTTCAATCAATTAATAGCGAAAAGAAAAGAACAAGTTGCAAACAATTAGTTAAGTAATACGCTTGTTTTCAATAGTTAAGATACTTTTAAACTATTTTTATACAGAACATTCACTTTCTCATAGTTTCCTAGGTTATAAAACCTTAGATTGTAAATGAAAGAAGTATTAAACATATCAAAACACAATTTTAACACATGAAATTGTTTTTCAAAGATATCATAAGTGTTTCAATCAATGAATAGACCTTAGATTGTAAAAGAAGTATTAAACATATCAAAATACAATTTGAACACATGAAATGATTTTTAAAGGGTATCCTAAGTGTTTGAATCAATTAATACACCTTAGAACATACGAAAACACAATTTTAACACATGAAATTTTTTTTCAAATATATTCATAAGTGTTTCAATCAATTAATAGACTAAGATTGTAAAAGAAATATTAAACATATCAAAACACATTTTTATCACATGGAATTGGTTTTCAATGATATCATAATTTTTTAAAATCAATTAATAGCGAAAAGAAAATAACAAGTTGCAAACATTTAGTTAAGTAATACGCTTGTTTTCAATAGTTAAGATACTTTTAAACTATTATTATACAGAACATTCGCTTTCTCATAGTTTCCTAGGCTATAAAACCTTAGATTGTAAATGAAAGAAGTATTAAACATATCAAAACACAATTTTAACACATGAAATTGTTTTTCAAAGATATCATAAGTGTTTCAATCAATGAATAAACCTCAGATTGTAAAAGAAGTATTAGACATATCAAAATACAATTTGAACACATGTAAATGGTTTTTCAAGGGTATCCTAGGTGTTTGAATCAATTAATAGACATTAGAACATACGAAAACACAATTTTAACACATGAAATTGTTTTTCAACGATATTCACAAGTGTTTCAATCAATTAATAGACTAAGATTGTAAAAGAAATATTAAACATATCAAAACACAATTTTAACACATGGAATTGGTTTTCAAAGATATCATAAGTGTTTTCAATCAATTAATAGCGAAAAGAAAAGAACAAGTTGCAAACAATTAGTTAAGTAATACGCTTGTTTTCAATAGTTAAGATACTTTTAAACTATTATTATACAGAACATTCACTTTCTCATAGTTTCCTAGGTTATAAAACCTTAGATTGTAAATGAAAGAAGTATTAAACATATCAAAACACAATTTTAACACATGAAATTGTTTTTCAAAGATATCATAAGTGTTTTAATCAATAAATAGACCTTAGATTGTAAAAGAAGTATTAAACATATCAAAATACAATTTGAACACATGAAATGATTTTTAAAGGGTATCCTAAGTGTTTGAATCAATTAATACACCTTAGAACATACGAAAACACAATTTTAACACATGAAATTTTTTTTCAAAGATATTCATAAGTGTTTCAATCAATTAATAGACTAAGATTGTAAAAGAAATATTAAACATATCAAAACACATTTTTATCACATGGAATTGGTTTTCAATGATATCATAAGTTTTTAAAATCAATTAATAGTTGTACCGTCCCGTATCAGGGCGTTGACTAAGTCAAAGTCTACGACTGGAAAGTCAAAGTCAACTTAAGGTGTCGCCCAGGTGTAGAGACGCCAGGAGGAAGCGTCGCCAAGATAGGACCAGGCGTCGCCAAGGCAAGGCGTCGCCTGGGTGAAGGCGTCACCTAGCCAGGGCGTGGCCAGATCAAACAAGTGTAAAGGTAAGGCAATCACAGTATGGTTCCCCGATACCCATGGGTAGGAAATACCATGGAGGGAGCGACGCCGTGGGAAGCCTCAGGACCCGATATCTCGGGAAAGGGGTAAAGAGAAGAAAAAGGTGGCTTCAAGGCCATAGTGATAGTACCAGTGAAGGGCAGCCTGACTCGTGAAGTACCCCTGCCGCCCCAGAGACGCCTTCGGGACAGATACGACCCAAGAGGAAGGTCACGCCCAGGATAACCGGGTGCAGGGTGCGAGAGGAAGGCAGATACGCTCTCAGAGTAAGTGGCTAGATACTTGGGGGCATGAGTTGGCACCCAAAAAGCCACCCCTAGCGCAGTAGCACTCCCAATCAGGAGGACCCACACGCAGAAACGTCCTCAGATGGGCAGAAACGCCCTCAGATGGGGTCATGGCGTCGTGAGGCCCTCCACGTGTATGACAGCAATGCCGGAATAGAAACACCCTCTAGTCATGTGCCAGGTAATTAAAGATATTCAATATAGTTTCCCTTTCGAGCATTCATGTACTATTAGGGCTCCCGAGCGTTTCAACGTCTTAAATGCGCTACGTTTCGTAATTAAGCGCTTTAATGAGTGCGTTACGTTTGAGATTAAAAGCGCTTTAAGGCGCTTTAAATGCTGGGGCAGTTTAAATAGCGCTGGGAATGTCGGAAAAAGGGTTGGAACTTTTGGCAAACTTACGAGAAACGCTTTGGTTGCTTGCCCGTGCTTTGAGGTTACGTACAAGTGACTGGAGAATATTTTTGCCAAAAGGAGACAACACACACACACAGATACAGAGTTCTTTACCACCTTCAGAGTGCCACACACGGTGCTCCGATACGTGGGTGGACAGTTTTTGGTGTTTCTTGCTGGCTGACTTGAGCATCGGAGTGCAAACGGCCGCTAGGGCGCCTCTTTGTCCTCTTTTTTTTGCAGGAATTCGTAGGCAATCAGTGGGAAGGAGTCCTTAGCTGACGGTTGAGGCCACGCACGAAGACGTCCCGGTCAACCGGACGGAACATTTGGCGCCCACCGTGGGGCCGATTTAAAACATCAGTCCCATCACAAGTTCGAGGAGAATTTACAAAGCTACGGTAACGTTGAAGCAGGTTGGAGTGACGATGGCCCCCACCAGACGAAGAGCAGCGCGCGCAGCCCCAGCAGACCTATCCATGCAGCAGGTCCTGGAAATAATGAGGGGACTGCAGCAGGACATGGCGGATTCGAAGATGGAGCAGGAGCGCATGCAGGCAAATCTTGACGCCTCGCATGAGCGCAACGAAGAGCTCCACCGTGTGAATGAGGAGTTGCGCCAGGGCCTGAGAAACGATCGGAGGCGCCGTGGGCAGGACGAGATGGAGAACCATTCCCCGCCGAGGGAGTTTTCCACTCCTTTCTCGCAGAAGATCCTAGATGCAGCGATCCCGAACACGTTCGCGGGACCCAAGGTAATCTTCACTGGGATGGAGGACCCAGAGACGCACCTCGCTGCATTTCACACGCAGATGGTCCTGATAGGCGGTTCTGATGCTGCCAAGTGCAAGCTCTTCATGAGCACCCTGACCGGGATGGCTATGGACTGGTTCATTAGCCTCCCCGAGGGCCATATCACATCTTTCCGCCAGTTGTCGCGGTTATTCAGAGAATAGTATTTGGCCAACAAGGCCCCGCCGCCGGTCTCCTACGACCTGTTTGACGTGAAGCAGTATCAGGGGGAGACCCTGAAGGAGTATATCAATCGTTTCGGGGCCCAGGTCGTGAAGGTTGGTACAACAGAGGAGCCTATGATCGTGTATGCATTTGTGAAAGGCGTATGCCCCGGCCCCTTTGGAGAATCTATTATCCGCAATCGCCCTAGGACTTTCGCTGAATTACGGCGTAGGGCGGTAGAGCATATTGCTTCGGAAGGGGAGGTATGTGTGAAGCGCACCAGCGCCGTGCCCTCACGCCCGAGGGGACCAACGCGAGTTCAACCCGTCAGAGTCAATGAGACAACAACGGGGAGAAAGAAGCCAGAGGCTAGACGCCCCTACGAGGCCAGAAAGCCCCAGCCACGGGGCCCCGCCGGAGGCGAACGCCCCGCCAGAGAAAGAGCCAGGCCGGCGAGGTACAACTTCGTAGTTGAGTTGAAGGATCTGATCGCCGTACCCAACATAGCCGAGAGGCTGAGGCGACCGGCGAAGACCGACAAGGTGTTAGGGCCCCGCAAAGACTCATGGTGCGAATTTCACGAGGCTTTCGGGCACCAAATTGATAATTGCCTGTCGTTGGGCTACCAGCTAGATGAGCTGGTGAGGACTGGGTTTTTGAAAGATTATGTCGCAGAGTCCACCACGACCGCCACCCTGCCGCCACCGGAGGATGAGCCAGCCCACGAGATGCCTGTGCTTGGCGAGGTCCACACCATTGCTGGAGGTTTTTCCGGCGGAGGACCCACCGCCTCCCAGCGGAAGAAATACGCGAGGGGGGTGAATTCAATTGAAGAAAGGCTCTCGGGGGAATCCTGGGAGTCAGATATTGTGTTCACAAGAAGAGACCTCCGAGATGTGGTGCCCCATGACAACGATCCCGTTGTCATCTCGGTCGTCACGGCTGGAAGGAAGGTCCACAGAGTGCTTGTTGATCAAGGAAGCTCGGCAGACGTCATGTTTCTGTCAACCTTTAATAAATTACGGTTGTCCCCCGATCTGCTGAGTCCCTATACGGGATGTTTGTATGGGTTTGGGGATAACCAGATAGAGGTCCGGGGGTACCTGGAGTTGAGGACTACGTTCACAGACGGAGAGGCCTCCCGAACAGAGAGCATTCGGTACCTCGTCGTGAACGCTAATTCTGCCTACAATATTTTGCTGGGCAGACCGGCGTTAAACCGTCTGAGTGCAATATCCTCCACTCGTCACATGAAGATGAAACTACCGGACCTCAGTGGCCGGGTGATAGTCATCAGATCAGGCCAAGAGGAGGCGAGGAAATGCTACGAAAACAGCCTGAAGACAAAGAGAGGCGTTTTCATGGTGTACGAACGTCCGCCGAGTGCGGACGCGACGATGATTGAGGCGACGCCCGCTAGGCTGATGCTCGAAGAGGCCATAGCAGAAAGGGCGACGCCCGAAGCAGATGTGCCAATGGAGGATGCACCCGTGGAAGAGGCGGCACCCGTAGAAGAAGCGGCCCCCGCCGATGATGATAATAAGGAGCAACCCGCAGCCAACGTCCTAGAAAGGGAGATTGGCGGCAAAGCTTTCAAGTTAGGAAGCTCGCTAAATCCAGAAGAATAGGAAGGAGTGGCGGAAGAGATTTCGCGCCACCTGGATGCCTTCGCATGGTCCGCCTCGGATATGCCGGGCATCGACCCCGATTTCCTGTGTCACCACCTCAGCATGGACGCCACGGTCCGCCCCGTGCGTCAGAGAAGGAGGAAGTTCAATGAGGAGCGACAACAGGTGGTGAAAGACGAAACGCAGAAGCTACTGAGCGCTGGCCACATTAGGGAGATTCAGTACCCTGAGTGGCTCGCCAACGTCGTCTTGGTGAAGAAGGCGAACGGAAAATGGAGAATGTGCGTTGACTTCACGGACCTGAACAAGGCGTGCCCAAAGGATTCCTATCCGCTGCCCAGCATCGACGCCCTAGTGGACAACGCGTCTGGCAGCAAGGTGTTAAGCTTCCTGGACGCCTTCTCAGGGTATAACCAAATCAAGATGCACCCCAGGGACGAGAGCAAGACTGCGTTCATGACTAAAACATGCAGTTATTGCTATAAGGTGATGCCCTTCGGGCTCAAAAATGCGGGCGCCACGTACCAGAGGTTAATGGACAAGGTCCTGGCGCCAATGCTCGGGAGGAACGTATACGCCTACGTAGACGACATGGTGGTGGCGTCGCAGAACAGGGTGCAGCACATGGCAGACTTGGAGGAATTGTTCAACACAATATCCAAATACCGCCTCAAGTTGAACCCCGAGAAGTGTGTTTTTGGGGTAGAGGCCGGTAAATTCTTGGGTTTTCTGCTCACCGAGAGGGGGATAGAGGCGAACCCCGACAAATGTGCGGCTATTATCGCCATGCGGAGTCCGACATCGGTAAAGGAGGTTCAACAGTTGACAGGGCGGATGGCGGCGCTCTCGAGGTTTGTTTCCGTCGGAGGAGAAAAGGGTCACCCGTACTTCCAGTGCCTCAAGAGAAACAGTCGCTTTGCATGGACTGAGGAATGCGAAGCGGCTTTCGTTAAGCTGAAGGATTACCTGGCGACGCCTCCAGTTCTCTGCAAACCGGTAACGGGCGTGCCCCTCCGGTTGTATTTTACTGTCACAGATAGGGCCATCAGTTCTGTGTTGGTCCAAGAGAAGGACCAGAGTCAGAAGCCCATTTACTTTGTGAGCAAAGCCTTACAGGGAGCTGAGACAAGGTACCAAGCACTGGAGAAGGCGGCGCTGGCAGTAGTGTTCTCGGCTAGGAGGCTCCGTCATTACTTCCACAGTTTTACGGTGGTGGTAATGACCAACCTCCCCATACAGAAGGTGCTGCAGAAGCCCGATGTGGCAGGAAGAATGGTACGCTGGGCAGTGGAACTGTCAGAATTCGACATACAGTACGAGCCTAGAGGATCCATTAAAGGGCAGGTGTACGCGGATTTTGTAGCAGAACTTTCACCCGGAGGTGAGCAAGAGGTGGAAGCGAGTTCACAGTGGTTGCTCTCGGTTGATGGCTCCTCAAACCAACAAGGGAGTGGTGCGGGAATAGTGCTGGAAGGACCCGACGGCATACTGATCGAGCAGGCCTTGCGTTTTGCCTTCAAGGCAAGTAACAACCAAGCGGAATATGAAGCCCTGATTGCAGGAATGCTCTTGGCCAAGGAGATGGGAGCACAGAACCTCCTAGTGAAGAGCGACTCCCAGTTGATTACGGGGCAGGTGTCGGGTGAGTTCCAGGCGAAGGACCCCCAGATGGTGGCGTATCTAAAATACGTCCAGTTGTTGAAAGGGGCGTTCAACGCTCTTGAGCTAATACACGTCCCGAGGGAGCAGAATGCCAGAGCCGACCTGCTCGCAAAGCTGGCCAGCTCAGGCAAGGGGGGTAGACAGAGGACAGTGATCCAGGAGACCCTAAAAGCTCCGCGTCGATTCGTGGAAGACAACAGGGTGGATGTCCTCCAGATTTATGCATCAGGGGGAAGGCCGAGGAGTCATTCCTCATTAACCCAAGATACGCAGAGGGCGCCCCGCATCAGTATATACGCAGGTGCGTCTGAGGAGGAGCAGATGCAGGTTTGTGTCCTGTCCACGGGAGACACCTGGATGACGCCCTATAAACAATACCTGGCGGATGGGGCCCTTCCAGTGGACCCTGAAGAGGGTAAGAAAATAAAAAAGAACGCCGCAAGATATACCTTGGTGGATGGGGTGCTGTTCAGACACGGTTTCACTCACCCTATCCTAACGTGCGTCAGTGGCGATGAGTGCACCAGGATAATGGCGGAACTACATGAAGGCGTTTGCGGAAGCCATGTAGGAGGAAGGTCCTTAGCCTCCAAGGTAATACGCGCAGGTTTCTTCTGGCCAACGGTGAAAGAGGTTTGCGCACGGCACGCCCAGCGGTGTAAGCAATGCCAAAAGCACGCCGACTGGCACAAGGCGCCGCCAGAAGAGTTGCGGTCCATATACAGCCCGTGGCCTTTCCACACATGGGGTATTGACATCTTGGGCCCATTCCCACTGGCAATCAGGCAGATGAAATATCTGATCGTCGCCATAGAATACTTCACTAAGTGGATAGAGGCAGAGCCCGTGGCACAAATCACTGCGCATAAGGTACAACATTTTGTGTGGAGAAACATCGTGTGTCGCTTTGGCGTACCCAGGCGCCTGATATCTGACAACAGGACCCAGTTCGCCAGTCAGCAGTTGAGAAATCTGTGCGCTGAAGTGGGAATCAAGCAAGTGTTCGCGTCGGTCGAACACCCCCAGACCAATGGACAAGTAGAGTCAGCAAACAGAGTTCTGCTGAGGGGGTTAAAAAGAAGGTTAGAGAAGGCCAAAGGGGCGTGGGCGGAAGAGGTACCAAGGATTGTATGGGCATACCACACCACGCCCCAATCCTCTACTATGGAAACGCCGTTCAGTTTGGTGTACGGGTCGGACGCGATGATTCCAGTAGAAATATACGAAAGCTCACCGCGTTTTCGAAACTTTGTGGTGGAGGAATCTAATGAGGAAAGACGGGTAAACTTGGATCTGCTAGAAGAGGCCAGGGAAGAAGCTAGAATAAAAGCTGAAGCGATGAAGAGAAGAGTGGAGCGGCAATACAGCTCTAAAGTAAAGCCACGACAGTTTCAGATGGGCGACCTGGTGATGAGGAAAGCTCACCCTTACGAGTTGGAAAATAAGCTGTCTCCCAAGTGGACCGGGCCCTTCAGAGTTACTGAGGCTAAGGGCAATGGTTCGTACAACCTGGAGACTTTAGATGGAGGCCCTATCCCGCGCAGTTGGAATGCAGCCAACTTAAAATTTTATTTCAGTTGACCTATGTAAGCAGCATGTAACAATTTAGTTGAAGGGGACGCTCTTTTTCCCTTTCGGGGGTTTTTTAATGAGGTCACCCTAATAAATGGAAAAACCAGTTGAGAAAAAGAAGTGCCTTGGTTTTCAGCCTTTATTTTTCCTTGTTAGAAGTAATGTGATGCGCCGCCTAGGCCATGGTGTCGCCAAGGAAGAAGGCGTCGCCTAGGTCTTGGCGTCGCCCAGAAAGAAGGCGCCGCCCAAGGAAAGGCATGCATCGTTGGCAGAACGAGACGAAAGGAAGTCGCGCGGTATATGAAGCATATGCAAAGTAAAGTGACGTTGTAAAGAATTATGATATTGAAAAGTTGTTATTACAAGCAATGTTCAGTACAAAATGCAAAAACACAAACAAGCCACTTCTCAGCGCTCATCAGAGTCATCACTGGAGGAAGGCGATGCCTCTTTCCCAGCCCGCAGCGCTCGAGTAAGTCGTGTCCTCTTTTCTCGGCTTATTTTCGAACCTGCACCAAGGGAACAAATGTATTAGAGACACAGTTAAGAAAGACAGGCACAGTTAGAAAGTAACGAAGGTCGAAGTTGCCTAAGGCAGTAGTTCTTACTTATGTACTTCTCAAGAGTCCTAGCATTGAACTCCAAGCTGATCACCGTAGCAGAGTCAAAACCTCCCGCCTCAGCAGGAATCCGGCAAGCTATTTGATCACTTGGAGCCAGATTCTTGAGGGGTTTGGCTTTGAGGGCCTTTTCCTCTCTCACCCAGTACAGTGGAAACCCATCCAAAGCGTCGGGAACAAGATCAGTACAGCAGATCTTGAAGAACTGGCCTTTCCACCCCGTGAACGAGCTTTGGAAGGGCGTGAAGAGAACTCTTCCGGGTACATTGCTGAGAGTTACCCAAAGGTTGTGTCTCTGTCTCTTCACCTCAAAAAAGTGAAGAAAGAGGTCAACCGAGGGTGCACAACCCAGAAACCCAAAGAGGACATCGAAGGCCTTGACAAAGGCCCAGCTGTTGGGGTATAATTGGGCTGGAGCCACGTTGATCTCCATCAGCAGTTCCTTCTCGAACCAGGAGAAGGGTAAGCGCACCCCGATGGTCTTGAACACCACCTGGTAAAAGTAAAAGAAAGGGACCCCGTTGTTGGCCCGTTCGTCTCCACACACTGGCTCCCCCAGAGTGCAAGGGAGCACAGCGATGTCGTCATCGTGCCTCCTCGCGAAGGCCCGATGGTCGTAAGAACACAACTCCCCTTTGTGTTCCCGTACGGCCCTGGTGGAAAGCAAGCACGAACACTCATCAAGAAGTTCGCTCGAGGCCCAAGGGTACAAGTCTTTGGGACGAACCCTAGGGGAAGCATCGTGAGAAGACATTCTTCAGCACGATCAGGATGGCTAGAAGTGCAAGGGTTGAGCGAGGGAGCGAAGGTTAGAACAGCCCTTCGACAGAGAAGGAAGGGTGCAAGAAGAAAGGGTGCAAGAAGAAAGAACGCAAGTAGGTTATGAAGAGTGAGAAAACGATGAAGATAGTTCCAGAGCTCGAAGAGTTAAATAAAGCGGTTAGAGCGCCAAACGACGTGAATGGATGCACCGCACGATTGATACACGTGGCAGAAGATGAAAGGATGACGCTGGCACCACTGGCTTAAATCAGAAAATGTCTCGTCAACAGAATATCCAAGGGTACGATCCGCCGTCGAAAATGAGTCAGGGGCATAGCAGGAGTCAGGACTTGATGAAGTGACCGAATGTCCCACAAACCATACAAGTAGCGCCACGTGTATCAAGTCGAATGACAGAGGGTCCCATTAGCTATACAGGGAGCGCCACGTGGATGGCACAGGCAAAGCCTTGGGCTCTTCGCTGTTATCAGGCGTTGACCAAGGCAAGAATTAAGGTCGATGACGAAGTAAAGGTAACGCCCGAGGCGTTGCCAGGAAGGACGTAAAGGGCGACGACAGGCGAAAAGTTGCGAGTGTCGCCAACCCAAATACCGACTGGCGTTACCTCCCCGATACCCCCAGGTAGGAAAGACTGAGGAGGGAGAAGAAATCAGAGAAAGGCAAAGTTAGTTGCAGGCGTCGCCTCCCCGATACCCACAGGTAGGAAAGACTGTGGAGGGAGACGAGACCGTAAAACGCCAGCGAGTCACTGGCAGGGTGTTCCCCGATACCTATGGGCAGGAAAGACCATGGAGGGAATAAAAACCCCATAGCACTCAGCGTTTTAGACACCCAGGGACGATACGGTGCTGCTTTAGCAGGCCTCTCCTTAGGCGTGGGCGCCGAGCGTTAAAAGATCAAAGAAAGAGCCTTTCGGTATCAGAGACGTCCCGTGGACGATACGGCGCCACTTAGTGAGCCTCTCCATGGGCGTAAGGGTTGGCGGGCGACCTTACCCAATCAAACCAAGCCGCCCAACGAAGTGTGAGAAGCGGGCAGAACACAGATAAAATAATCGAAGCGTATGAAGGGAAAAGATGAGAACGAGATCGCATAGGCGGAATCGTATGTGAAAAAGAAGTAAAGACAACCATGCGGATGTCCCAAATCAATAACAAGAGTGCGGATAGTTCAAAGAATTACAAGTTTCGGCATATAAAATTAAAAAGCGAAGGTAAAAAATGAAGAGTTAAGCTTGAAGAGGAAGGTGGCGGATGAGGGGCAGCAGTTCAGTCGTTCAAATCCATAGGCACGACCTTTCCGTCGACTATGTGGTGTGTGGGGTCGCAGTTCGAAAGGTTGACGCCAGGATTCTCGCAGCACGCCTGGGACAGGGCCTCTTGGAACCCCTCCTCGAAGGTGCCCGCCATCTCCTGGATAAGGGACTTTTTCTCCTTCTCCAGTTCCTCAATGGCGGCGTCTCCAGAGGCCACCTACTTCTCCAGAGCCTCCTTCTCCACACGAAGCCGGCTAACCTCGACCTGCAGTTTGTCGTAGTCAACTCGGAGAAGGTCCATAGCTTTGGCATGCGTGGCCATTTCCTCCTCCATCCGTTCCACCTTGGCAGTTTGTTCACAGCAACGGTCCTTCAGGTCCTTTTGAGTTTCTGCGTCTGCTTTGACCAATTCCTGAAGACCCGCTACCTGTACTTGGAGAGCAACTTCACGAGCAGTAGAAGTCAGCCTGGAGCTCCAAGGCCTCTGCCAGTTTCCTCTCAGCTTCTGCCCTGGACTCTTGTGCTTGCTTCAGAGAGGAACAATAAGCCTCGTTCTGGCGTCCCAGGGCCTTCATCTCCTCTTCCAAGGTGGTTGCTTTCGTTTCCAAGGCCTGGAGAGTTTGAGCTTGCAAGACAGCGTTTCTGGCCTGGGAGCGCCATTCGAGAGCCACCGCCAAGAAGGCCCCCAAATAGAAAGGCATACCTTCCCTCCTGTCGGTCCCTTCTGGCATAGTCCCGCCACTGAAACCCCTCATCAGATGCATGATTGGAGGGGGATGGCAATGAAGTCGGGGGCGGCAGCGTCGGGAGCCGGGGAAGCAGTGGTTTCTGGCGGCGGCAGAGGAGGGGCAGATTCGGCGCCTTCGCCCCTTTCCTCTTGAAGAATCATAGGAGGGAGTGAGGTTGCGCTTGGAGGGTTGTCCATGAAGGGGTTCCCTCCCTGCGGCGGCGTTTCTACCAGAAGAGGAACCCGCGCGGATTTTCTCCTCCTGAAGGGTGCTACACCTTCTGATTCCTCATCATCTGACAGAATCTCCAAAACCCTTTTCCCTTTGTCAAGAGGGGTTGGGGCCGGTGATGAGGCCGCAGCTAGGGGAATGGCGGCGATAGGCGAAGGAGAATTGGGAGTCAGAAGCACTTTGGAGCCAGGCGGAGACGCCGGAGATGGGTTAGAAGAAGCTTCAGCGGTGACTGGAGGTGGCGGTGACGGAGCTGGTGGGAGAACCGGATTAGCAGCAGGGCTGGAAGAGGCGCCTGCCTTGGCGGCACGAGCCTCCTTCAGTGCTTTCGCCAACATTATTCTTTTGGAAGTGCCCATCACCGATCCTACATCAAGACAGGCCAAACAACGAGGATTAGCACTAGAGCGTTTATGTGGATTCACAATACAGGAAGAGATACGAAATGCGAGTAACATTGTACAGTGAAAATGGGTAATGCAGATGATCATAGCGACTAATGCATCATAAATCGCCAAGAGCAGATACCGAAGTATGTAGAAAGCCCATGGGCATTGAATTCGTTCGCGATGAGCTTGGCGGTATCGAAGATTATTCCCAGTCACGCCAAGGCTTTGCATATATCCCGGTCAGGCGGGGCAAGTTCGTCCAGAGCCAAGGGCTTCATAGTTATGGGCTTGTCTGTCCAGTATATGGGAAAGCCCTCTAGAATGGTAGGATCGCGCTTGGTCGCGCATACCTTGAAAAATTTCCCCTTCCAGCCTTTGAACGAATTCTGGAAGAGCGTCAGGATGATGCGCCCGGCGATGCCAGAAAAGCTCATCCAGAGACTTTTCCCTTGCTTCTTTACCTCGAAGAAGTGAAGAAAAACGTCCACAGAGGAGGGAACACCTAGATAACCGCAGAGAATTTGGAACCCCCTCACGAAAGCCCAACTGTTGGGATGGAGTTGGGCGGGAGCAGTGTTTATCTCTGTCAGTAGCTCTTTTTCTAAGGGAGTTAGGGGCAGACGCAGGCCCACCCTTTTGAGCACCATCTGATAGATGAAGAAGAAAGCACATCCCCCAGTATCCCGTGAGTCCGCGCAAACGGGCATCCCAGGTCGCACTCGGCTTACCAGGACTTGGGAGTCATGACTTTTGTGGAAAGCATTGAAGTTATAGAGAGTAGGGTCCCCCCTGTGGGCCTCCACGTTCTCAACGGAGTTCAGGAGGGAACATTCGTCCAGAAGTTCGTCGGGGGCCCAGTCATATTCGCCTTTATAATGAGACCTGGGGAGCGGGGGAGGCGCGGTGGTCTTGGTTTTTGCCATCAACGCCAATGCTGAAGATCAAAAGAGAAAGAAAGGGTTCAGAGAAAAGGGGTTTGGAGAGAAGGAAGGGGGAAAATGGAAGAGCCCTAGGAGCGCCCTACCCGCGAGAGAACGAAGGGAAGCGAAAGGAACAACGAAGCATACAAACAATATCCAGAGAAATACGAGAATAACAACGGTCCCAGGCAGTTTCCTATAATGCGACAACAGTGAAGAGTTGAGAGTGCTCGAAACCATACCTTTGCTGTTGAAGTGGAGGCGGTAGGAGAGCGCAGAAAGGGGAGAATCGCAATTGCAGAGAGAAGAGGTTTTGGAGGCGATGAACAGGGCAAAGTAGCAGAGTGAATGAATGTAACAGTAGGGTGAGCGCGGGGTTTGGAGTAACTTAAACGTTACATTTCGCGACTCAAGAAGCGCTAACTAAGGGCCGTAGGATCGGGCCACGCGTCAGAGGGTTGATTGCCCAGGGGAAGCGCAAGGGTCTCTAAAGGAGGGCCACGCGATGGGTCACGTGGCGCGCGATCAAAGGTAGCCCCAAAAGGTGTAATCATCCCCATTTCAGGGAATGTCCAATCGCTCATTAAAGATACCCCTGTAGTTCAGAAAATGTCGCGTCAGTAAATTCGAAAATTTGCTGAGTCAGCAGAGAATGACACGTCATCAGGAAGGCATGCGGATGGTGGAGGCAAGGCTTCAGTCTTTGCGCTGAAGACAAGTCTTCGGCTTAAGACTGGGGGGCTTGTGTACCGTCCCGTATCAGGGCGTTGACTAAGTCAAAGTCAACGACTGGAAAGTCAAAGTCAACTTAAGGTGTCGCCCAGGTGTAGAGACGCCAGGAGGAAGCGTCGCCAAGATAGGACCAGGCGTCGCCAAGGCAAGGCGTCGCCTGGGTGAAGGCGTCACCTAGCCAGGGGGTGGCCAGATCAAACAAGTGTAAAGGTAAGGCAATCACAGTATGGTTCCCCGATACCCATGGGTAGGAAATACCATGGAGGGAGCGACGTCGTGGGAAGCCTCAGGACCCGATATCTCGGGAAAGGGGTAAAGAGAAGGAAAAGGTGGCTTCAAGGCCATAGTGATAGTACCAGTGAAGGGCAGCCTGACTCGTGAAGTACCCCTGCCGCCCCAGAGACGCCTTCGGGACAGATACGACCCAAGAGGAAGGTCACGCCCAGGATAACCGGGTGCAGGGTGCGAGAGGAAGGCAGATACGCTCTCAGAGTAAGTGGCTAGATACTTGGGGGCATGAGTTGGCACCCAAAAAGCCACCCCTAGCGCAGTAGCACTCCCAGTCAGGAGGACCCACACGCAGAAACGTCCCCAGATGGGAAGAAACGCCCCCAGATGGGGTCATGGCGTCGTGAGGCCCTCCACGTGTATGACAGCAATGCCGGAATAGAAACACCCTCTAGTCAGGTGCCAGGTAATTAAAGATATTCAATATAGTTTCCCTTTCGAGCATTCAGGTACTATTAGGGCTCCCGAGCGTTTCAACGTCTTAAATGCGCTACGTTTCGTAATTAAGCGCTTTAATGAGTGCGTTACGTTTGAGATTAAAAGCGCTTTAAGGCGCTTTAAATGCTGGGGCAGTTTAAATAGCGCTGGGAATGTCGGAAAAAGGGTTGGAACGTTTGGCAAACTTACAAGAAACGCTTTGGTTGCTTGCCCGTGCTTTAAGGTTACGTACAAGTGACTGGAGAATATTTTTGCCAAAAGGAGACAACACACACACAGATACAGAGTTCTTTACCACCTTCAGAGTGCCACAGGCGGTGCTCCGATACGTGGGTGGACAGTTTTTGGTGTTTCTTGCTGGCTGACTTGAGCGTCGGAGTGCAAACGGCCGCTAGGGCGCCTCTTTGTCCTCTTTTTTTTTGCAGGAATTCGCAGGCAATCAGTGGGAAGGAGTCCTTAGCTGACGGTTGAGGCCACGCACGAAGACGTCCCGGTCAACCGGACGGAACAATAGCGAAAAGAAAAGAACAAGTTGCAAACATTTAGTTAAGTAATACGCTTGTTTTCAATAGTTAAGATACTTTTAAACTATTATTATACAGAACATTCACTTTCTCATAGTTTCCTAGGTTATAAAACCTTAGATTGTAAATGAAAGAAGTATCAAACATATCAAACCACAATTTTAACACATGAAATTGTTTTTCAAAGATATCATAAGTGTTTCAATCAATGAATAGACCTTAGATTGTAAAAGAAGTATTAAACATATCAAAATACAATTTGAACACATGTAAATGGTTTTTCAAGGGTATCCTAGGTGTTTGAATCAATTAATAGACCTTAGAACATACGAAAACACAATTTTAACACATGAAATTGTTTTTCAACGATATTCATAAGTGTTTCAATCAATTAATAGACTAAGATTGTAAAAGAAATATTAAACATATCAAAACACAATTTTAACACATGGAATTGGTTTTCAAAGATATCATAAGTGTTTTCAATCAATTAATAGCGAAAAGAAAAGAACAAGTTGCAAACATTTAGTTAAGTAATACGCTTGTTTTCAATAGTTAAGATATTTTAATAAACTATTATTATACAGAACATTCACTTTCTTATAGTTTCCTAGGTTATAAAACCTTAGATTGTAAATGAAAGAAGTATTAAACATATCAAAACAGAATTTTAACACATGAAATTGTTTTTCAAAGATATCATAAGTGTTTCAATCAATTAATAGACTAAGATTGTAAAAGAAATATTAAACATATCAAAACACAATTTTAACACATGGAATTGGTTTTCAAAGATATCATAAGTGTTTTCAATCAATTAATAGCGAAAAGAAAAGAAAAAGTTGCAAACAATTAGTTAAGTAATACGCTTGTTTTCAATAGTTAAGATACTTTTAAACTATTATTATACAGAACATTCACTTTCTCATAGTTTCCTAGGTTATAAAACCTTAGATTGTAAATGAAAGAAGTATTAAACATATCAAAACACAATTTTAACACATGAAATTGTTTTTCAAAGATATCATAAGTGTTTCAATCAATGAATAGACCTCAGATTGTAAAAGAAGTGTTAAACATATCAAAATACAATTTGAACACATGTAAATGGTTTTTCAAGGGTATCCTAGGTGTTTGAATCAATTAATAGACCGTAGAACATACGAAAACACAATTTTAACACATGAAATTGTTTTTCAACGATATTCATAAGTGATTCAATCAATTAATAGACTAAGATTGTAAAAGAAATATTAAACATATCAAAACACAATTTTAACACATGGAATTGGTTTTCAAAGATATCGTAAGTGTTTTCAATCAATTAATAGCGAAAAGAAAAGAACAAGTTGCAAACAATTAGTTAAGTAATACGCTTGTTTTCAATAGTTAAGATACTTTTAAACTATTATTATACAGAACATTCACTTTCTCATAGTTTCCTAGGTTATAAAACCTTAGATTGTAAATGAAAGAAGTATTAAACATATCAAAACACAATTTTAACACATGAAATTGTTTTTCAAAGATATCATAAGCGTTTCAATCAATGAATAGACCTTAGATTGTAAAAGAAGTATTAAACATATCAAAATACAATTTGAACACATGTAAATGGTTTTTCAAAGGGTATCCTAGGTGTTTGAATCAATTAATAGACCTTAGAACATACGAAAACAGAATTTTAACACATGAAATTGTTTTCAACGATATTCATAAGTGTTTCAATCAATTAATAGACTAAGATTGTAAAAGAAATATTAAACATATCAAAACACAATTTTAACACATGGAATTGGTTTTCAAAGATATCATAAGTGTTTTCAATCAATTAATAGCGAAAAGAAAAGAACAAGTTGCAAACAATTAGTTAAGTAATACGCTTGTTTTTAATAGTTAAGATACTTTTAAACTATTATTATACAGAACATTCACTTTCTCATGGTTTCCTAGGTTATAAAACCTTAGATTGTAAATGAAAGAAGTATTAAACATATCAAAACACAATTTTAACACATGAAATTGTTTTTCAATGATATCATAAGTGTTTCAATCAATGAATAGACCTCAGATTGTAAAAGAAGTATTAAACATATCAAAATACAATTTGAACACATGTAAATGGTTTTTCAAGGGTATCCTAGGTGTTTGAATCAATTAATACACCTTAGAACATACGGAAACACTATTTTAACACATGAAATTGTTTGTCAACCATATTCATAAGTGTTTCAATGAATAAATAGACTAAGATTGTAAAAGAAATATTAAACATATCAAAACACAATTTTAACACATGGAATTGGGTTTCAAAGATATCATAAGTGTTTTCAATCAATTAATAGCGAAAAGAAAAGAACAAGTTGCAAACATTTAGTTAAGTAATACACTAGTTTTGAATAGTTAAGATACTTTTAAACTATTATTATACAGGACATTCACTTTCTTATAGTTTCCTAGGTTATAAAACCTTAGATTTTAAATGAAAGAAGTATTAAACATATCAAAACTCAATTTTAACACATGAAATTGTTTTTCAAAGATATCATAAGTGTTTCAATCAATGAATAGACCTTAGATTGTAAAAGAAGTATTAAACATATCAAAATACAATTTGAACACATGAAATGGTTTTTCAAGGGTATCCTAGGTGTTTGAATCAATTAATAGACATTAGCACATACGAAAACACAATTTTAACACATGAAATTGTTTTTTAAAGATATTCATAAGTGTTTCAATCAATTAATAGACTAAGATTGTAAAAGAAATATTAAACATATCAAAACACAATTTTAACATATCGAATTGGGTTTCAAAGATATCATAAGTGTTTTCAATCAATTAATAGCGAAAAGAAAAGAACAAGTTGAAAACAATTAGTTAAGTAATACGCTTGTTTTAAATAGTTAAGATACTTTTAAACTATTATTATACAGAACATTCACTTTCTCATAGTTTCCTAGGTTATAAAACCTTAGATTGTAAATGAAAGAAGTATTAAACTATCAAAACACAATTTTAACACATGAAATTGTTTTTCAAAGATATCATAAGTGTTTCAATCAATTAATAGACTAAGATTGTAAAAGAAATATTAAACATATCAAAACACAATTTTAACACATGGAATTGGTTTTCAAAGATATCATAAGTGTTTTCAATCAATTAATAGCGAAAAGAAAAGAAAAAGTTGCAAACAATTAGTTAAGTAATACGCTTGTTTTCAATAGTTAAGATACTTTTAAACTATTATTATACAGAACATTCACTTTCTCATAGTTTCCTAGGTTATAAAACCTTAGATTGTAAATGAAAGAAGTATTAAACATATCAAAACACAATTTTAACACATGAAATTGTTTTTCAAAGATATCATAAGTGTTTCAATCAATGAATAGACCTCAGATTGTAAAAGAAGTGTTAAACATATCAAAATACAATTTGAACACATGTAAATGGTTTTTCAAGGGTATCCTAGGTGTTTGAATCAATTAATAGACCGTAGAACATACGAAAACACAATTTTAACACATGAAATTGTTTTTCAACGATATTCATAAGTGATTCAATCAATTAATAGACTAAGATTGTAAAAGAAATATTAAACATATCAAAACACAATTTTAACACATGGAATTGGTTTTCAAAGATATCGTAAGTGTTTTCAATCAATTAATAGCGAAAAGAAAAGAACAAGTTGCAAACAATTAGTTAAGTAATACGCTTGTTTTCAATAGTTAAGATACTTTTAAACTATTATTATACAGAACATTCACTTTCTCATAGTTTCCTAGGTTATAAAACCTTAGATTGTAAATGAAAGAAGTATTAAACATATCAAAACACAATTTTAACACATGAAATTGTTTTTCAAAGATATCATAAGCGTTTCAATCAATGAATAGACCTTAGATTGTAAAAGAAGTATTAAACATATCAAAATACAATTTGAACACATGTAAATGGTTTTTCAAAGGGTATCCTAGGTGTTTGAATCAATTAATAGACCTTAGAACATACGAAAACAGAATTTTAACACATGAAATTGTTTTCAACGATATTCATAAGTGTTTCAATCAATTAATAGACTAAGATTGTAAAAGAAATATTAAACATATCAAAGCACAATTTTAACACATGGAATTGGTTTTCAAAGATATCATAAGTGTTTTCAATCAATTAATAGCGAAAAGAAAAGAACAAGTTGCAAACAATTAGTTAAGTAATACGCTTGTTTTTAATAGTTAAGATACTTTTAAACTATTATTATACAGAACATTCACTTTCTCATGGTTTCCTAGGTTATAAAACCTTAGATTGTAAATGAAAGAAGTATTAAACATATCAAAACACAATTTTAACACATGAAATTGTTTTTCAATGATATCATAAGTGTTTCAATCAATGAATAGACCTCAGATTGTAAAAGAAGTATTAAACATATCAAAATACAATTTGAACACATGTAAATGGTTTTTCAAGGGTATCCTAGGTGTTTGAATCAATTAATACACCTTAGAACATACGGAAACACTATTTTAACACATGAAATTGTTTGTCAACCATATTCATAAGTGTTTCAATGAATAAATAGACTAAGATTGTAAAAGAAATATTAAACATATCAAAACACAATTTTAACACATGGAATTGGGTTTCAAAGATATCATAAGTGTTTTCAATCAATTAATAGCGAAAAGAAAAGAACAAGTTGCAAACATTTAGTTAAGTAATACACTAGTTTTGAATAGTTAAGATACTTTTAAACTATTATTATACAGGACATTCACTTTCTTATAGTTTCCTAGGTTATAAAACCTTAGATTTTAAATGAAAGAAGTATTAAACATATCAAAACACAATTTTAACACATGAAATTGTTTTTCAAAGATATCATAAGTGTTTCAATCAATGAATAGACCTTAGATTGTAAAAGAAGTATTAAACATATCAAAATACAATTTGAACACATGAAATGGTTTTTCAAGGGTATCCTAGGTGTTTGAATCAATTAATAGACATTAGCACATACGAAAACACAATTTTAACACATGAAATTGTTTTTTAAAGATATTCATAAGTGTTTCAATCAATTAATAGACTAAGATTGTAAAAGAAATATTAAACATATCAAAACACAATTTTAACATATCGAATTGGGTTTCAAAGATATCATAAGTGTTTTCAATCAATTAATAGCGAAAAGAAAAGAACAAGTTGAAAACAATTAGTTAAGTAATACGCTTGTTTTAAATAGTTAAGATACTTTTAAACTATTATTATACAGAACATTCACTTTCTCATAGTTTCCTAGGTTATAAAACCTTAGATTGTAAATGAAAGAAGTATTAAACTATCAAAACACAATTTTAACACATGAAATTGTTTTTCAATGATATCATAAGTGTTTCAATCAATGAATAGACCTTAGATTGTAAAAGAAGTATTAAACATATCAAAATACAATTTGAACACATTAAATGGTTTTTCAAGGGTATCCTAGGTGTTTGAATCAATTAATACACCTTAGAACATACGGAAACACTATTTTAACACATGAAATTGTTTTTCAAAGATATTCATAAGTGTTTCAATCAATAAATAGACTAAGATTGTAAAAGAAATATTAAACATATCAAAACTCAATTTTAACACATGGAATTGGGTTTCAAAGATATCATAAGTGTTTTCAATCAATTAATAGCGAAAAGAAAAGAACAAGTTGCAAACATTTAGTTTAGTAATACGCTTGTTTTCAATAGTTAAGATACTTTTAAACTATTATTATACAGAACATTCACTTTCTTATAGTTTCCTAGGTTATAAAACCTTAGATTGTAAATGAAAGAAGTATGAAACATATCAAAACACCATTTTAACACATGAAATTGTTTTTCAAAGATATCATAAGTATTTCAATCAATGAATAGACCTTAGATTGTAAAAGAAGTATTAAACATATCAAAATACAATTTGAACACATGAAATGGTTTTTCAAGGGTATCCTAGGTGTTTGAGTCAATTAATACACCTTAGAACATACGGAAACACTATTTTAACACATGAAATTGTTTTTCAACCATATTCATAAGTGTTTCAATGAATAAATAGACTAAGATTGTAAAAGAAATATTAAACATATCAAAACACAATTTTAACACATGGAATTGGGTTTCAAAGATATCATAAGTGTTTTCAATCAATTAATAGCGAAAAGAAAAGAACAAGTTGCAAACATTTAGTTAAGTAATACACTAGTTTTGAACAGTTAAGATACTTTTAAACTATTATTATACAGGACATTCACTTTCTTATAGTTTCCTAGGTTATAAAACCTTAGATTTTAAATGAAAGAAGTATTAAACATATCAAAACACAATTTTAACACATGAAATTGCTTTTCAAAGATATCATAAGTGTTTCAATCAATGAATAGACCTTTGATTGTAAAAGAAGTATTAAACATATCAAAATACAATTTGAACACATGAAATGGTTTTTCAAGGGTATCCTAGGTGTTTGAATCAATTAATAGACATTAGAACATACGAAAACACAATTTTAACACATGAAATTGTTTTTTAAAGATATTCATAAGTGTTTCAATCAATTAATAGACTAAGATTGTAAAAGAAATATTAAACATATCAAAACACAATTTTAACATATCGAATTGGGTTTCAAAGATATCATAAGTGTTTTCAATCAATTAATAGCGAAAAGAAAAGAACAAGTTGAAAACAATTAGTTAAGTAATACGCTTGTTTTAAATAGTTAAGATACTTTTAAACTATTATTATACAGAACATTCACTTTCTCATAGTTTCCTAGGTTATAAAACCTTAGATTGTAAATGAAAGAAGTATTAAACTATCAAAACACAATTTTAACACATGAAATTGTTTTTCAATGATATCATAAGTGTTTCAATCAATGAATAGACCTTAGATTGTAAAAGAAGTATTAAACATATCAAAATACAATTTGAACACATTAAATGGTTTTTCAAGGGTATCCTAGGTGTTTGAATCAATTAATACACCTTAGAACATACGGAAACACTATTTTAACACATGAAATTGTTTTTTAAAGATATTCATAAGTGTTTCAATCAATTAATAGACTAAGATTGTAAAAGAAATATTAAACATATCAAAACACAATTTTAACATATCGAATTGGGTTTCAAAGATATCATAAGTGTTTTCAATCAATTAATAGCGAAAATAAAAGAACAAGTTGCAAACATTTAGTTAAGTAATACACTAGTTTTGAATAGTTAAGATACTTTTAAACTATTATTATACAGGACATTCACTTTCTTATAGTTTCCTAGGTTATAAAACCTTAGATTTTAAATGAAAGAAGTATTAAACATATCAAAACACAATTTTAACACATGAAATTGTTTTTCAAAGATATCATAAGTGTTTCAATCAATGAATAGACCTTAGATTGTAAAAGAAGTATTAAACATATCAAAATACAATTTGAACACATGAAATGGTTTTTCAAGGGTATCCTAGGTGTTTGAATCAATTAATAGACATTAGAACATACGAAAACACAATTTTAACACATGAAATTGTTTTTTAAAGATATTCATAAGTGTTTCAATCAATTAATAGACTAAGATTGTAAAAGAAATATTAAACATATCAAAACACAATTTTAACATATCGAATTGGGTTTCAAAGATATCATAAGTGTTTTCAATCAATTAATAGCGAAAATAAAAGAACAAGTTGCAAACATTTAGTTAAGTAATACGCTTGTTTTCAATGGTTAAGACACTTTTAAACTATTATTATACAGAACATTCACTTTCTTATAGTTTCCTAGGTTATAAAACCTTAGATTGTAAATGAAAGAAGTATTAAACATATCAAAACACAATTTTAACACATGAAATTGTTTTTCAAAGATATGCATAACTGTTTCAATCAATTAATAGACTGAGATTGTAAAAGAAATATTAAACATATCAAAACACAGTTTTAACACATGGAATTGGGTTTCAAAGATATCATAAGTGTTTTCAATCAGTTAATAGCGAAAAGAAAAGAACAACTTGTAAACATTTAGTTAAGTAATACGCTTGTTTTCAATAGTTAAGATACTTTTAAACTATTATTATACAGAACATTCACTTTCTTATAGTTTCCTAGGTTATAAAACCTTAGATTGTAAATGAAAGAAGTATTAAACATATCAAAACACAATTTTAACACATGAAATTGTTTTTCAAAGATATTCATAAGTGTTTCAATCAATTAATAGACTAAGATTGTAAAAGAAATATTAAACATATCAAAACACAATTTTAACACATGAAATTGGGTTTCAAAGATATCATAAGTGTTTTCAATCAATTAATAGCGAAAAGAAAAGAACAAGTTGCAAACATTTAGTTAAGTAATACACTAGTTTTGAATAGTTAAGATACTTTTAAACTATTATTATACAGGACATTCACTTTCTTATAGTTTCCTAGGTTATAAAACCTTAGATTTTAAATGAAAGAAGTATTAAACATATCAAAACACAATTTTAACACATGAAATTGTTTTTCAAAGATATCATAAGTGTTTCAATCAATGAATAGACCTTAGATTGTAAAAGAAGTATTAAACATATCAAAATACAATTTGAACACATGAAATGGTTTTTCAAGGGTATCCTAGGTGTTTGAATCAATTAATAGCCATTAGAACATACGAAAACACAATTTTAACACATGAAATTGTTTTTTAAAGATATTCATAAGTGTTTCAATCAATTAATAGACTAAGATTGTAAAAGAAATATTAAACATATCAAAACACAATTTTAACATATCGAATTGGGTTTCAAAGATATCATAAGTGTTTTCAATCAATTAATAGCGAAAATAAAAGAACAAGTTGCAAACATTTAGTTAAGTAATACGCTTGTTTTCAATGGTTAAGACACTTTTAAACTATTATTATACAGAACATTCACTTTCTTATAGTTTCCTAGGTTATAAAACCTTAGATTGTAAATGAAAGAAGTATTAAACATATCAAAACACAATTTTAACACATGAAATTGTTTTTCAAAGATATGCATAACTGTTTCAATCAATTAATAGACTGAGATTGTAAAAGAAATATTAAACATATCAAAACACAGTTTTAACACATGGAATTGGGTTTCAAAGATATCATAAGTGTTTTCAATCAATTAATAGCGAAAAGAAAAGAACAACTTGTAAACATTTAGTTAAGTAATACGCTTGTTTTCAATAGTTAAGATACTTTTAAACTATTATTATACAGAACATTCACTTTCTTATAGTTTCCTAGGTTATAAAACCTTAGATTGTAAATGAAAGAAGTATTAAACATATCAAAACACAATTTTAACACATGAAATTGTTTTTCAAAGATATTCATAAGTGTTTCAATCAATTAATAGACTAAGATTGTAAAAGAAATATTAAACATATCAAAACACAATTTTAACACATGAAATTGGGTTTCAAAGATATCATAAGTGTTTTCAATCAATTAATAGCGAAAAGAAAAGAACAAGTTGCAAACATTTAGTTAAGTAATACACTAGTTTTGAATAGTTAAGATACTTTTAAACTATTATTATACAGGACATTCACTTTCTTATAGTTTCCTAGGTTATAAAACCTTAGATTTTAAATGAAAGAAGTATTAAACATATCAAAACACAATTTTAACACATGAAATTGTTTTTCAAAGATATGCATAACTGTTTCAATCAATTAATAGACTAAGATTGTAAAAGAAATATTAAACATATCAAAAAACAGTTTTAACACATGGAATTGGGTTTCAAAGATATCATAAGTGTTTTCAATCAATTAATAGCGAAAAGAAAAGAACAACTTGTAAACATTTAGTTAAGTAATACGCTTGTTTTCAATAGTTAAGATACTTTTAAACTATTATTATACAGAACATTCACTTTCTTATAGTTTCCTAGGTTATAAAACCTTAGACTGTATATGAAAGAAGTATTAAACATATCAAAACACAATTTTAACACATGAAATTGTTTTTCAAAGATATCATAAGTGTTTCAATCAATGAATAGACCTTAGATTGTAAAAGAAGTATTAAACATATCAAAATACAATTTGAACACATGAAATGGTTTTTCAAGGGTATCCTAGGTGTTTGAATCAATTAATAGACCTTAGAACATACGTAAACACAATTTTAACACATGAAATTGTTTTTCAACGATATTCATAAGTGTTTGAATCAATTAATAGACTAAGATTGTAAAAGAAATATTAAACATATCAAAACAGAATTTTAACACATGGAATTGGTTTTCAAAGATATCATAAGTGTTTTCAATCAATTAATAGCGAAAAGAAAAGAACAAGTTGCAAACATTTAGTTAAGTAATACGCTTGTTTTCAATAGTTAAGATACTTTTAAACTATTATTATACAGAACATTCACTTTCTTATAGTTTCCTAGGTTATAAAACCTTAGATTGTAAATGAAAGAAGTATTAAACATATCAAAACACAATTTTAACACATGAAATTGTTTTTCAAAGATATTCATAAGTGTTTCAATCAATTAATAGACTAAGATTGTAAAAGAAATATTAAACATATCAAAACACAATTTTAACACATGAAATTGGGTTTCAAAGATATCATAAGTGTTTTCAATCAATTAATAGCGAAAAGAAAAGAACAAGTTGCAAACATTTAGTTAAGTTAGACGCTTGGTTTCAATAGTTAAGATACTTTTAAACTATTATTATTGATCCTGCCTGTTGACCGGGACGCAATAACCTTGCCTCGTCAAACCTGGATCGACTTCTGCGCCGTGTTAGCCTCCGTCCTTCACCGCGATTCACCTCAAGAACCTGCAAAAGACAGAACGGCGCCGCTGCGGCCGATCACGCTCCGACGCCCAAGTCAGCGGCTGAACCACCAAATACTAAGAGAAAACTCAAGAACTCTAAGGAACCGTGCAAAAATTCTCTCTCAACGTACTCAAGACTCGCAAGCGTAAAGAAACAATCTAAACGTGTGTCCCTCAGAAGTTCGTTAGAATCTCTTATATACCTGTGCACTTTCTCTCTCCTAACAGTTACACATCTGGACACGTGGCTCGCATCCAGCTGTACACGTGTCAACATCTGGAGCATCCTTGACTTGGGCGCCACTTCTTACTCTTCAAGCTTTTGGCTAAGTTACTTATGCATGACACAACTCAGTGCATAGCTGCCTTGGAGCGTGATCTCTTCTGAGTGGCGAGTTCGAGTGCCTTCGTACACACCTTCCCTGTGGTCTCGCCGGCCGCCTTCATGATCTGCTTTACTTGCTTCACCGTGTATGTTCAGGTAAGCCGTCTCCCGACCTCATCCTCTGGCTAGCTATGAAATGACTACCTAACTTCATCTTCGGCGATGTCCTTGTTTCGACGATCTCTAACCACCACGTGGTCGTAGGTTCGCATCTGGCGACTTCATCTCAAATCCGGTGACCGCCGGTTTAGGTATGCTAGAGACTGGGCACGCCAACTTAATAATTGGCGACCACACGAGCCCCCCGACTTCCTTCCCTTCTGCCAGCCATGGGCCTTGCTCAACACGCCTACATAATAGCTCGATGCCACATCATCACTTCCGACTACCAGGACGGTACACAAGCCCCCCAGTCTTAAGCGAAGACTTGTCCAGCGAAAAGACTAAAGAAGTCACGTCACTACCGATCTACGTGGCGTTGGCGCAGAATTCCAAATGTTCGTACTTTCTGCTTTCCTGACGCTCCACCAAACACCTTTCCAATCGCTCGACACGTGGCTTCATCGATGGTCATCTTTAGCTGTCGTTTACGCTTCCAAAAATCATTTGAAAAACCCTTAAACCCATTTCATTTCTACTGTTCCATCATCTCTTTGCCTTCTCAAGCACTCTGAGTTTCCTCTGCAAAACCCACGACGCTCTTCAACTCTCTCAATCCCCAACTCCCTTCAACGTTTGCTTGATCATCGAAAGGTACCTCTTTTATTCCCTCTGTTGATATTTGTTGCATTTTAACCGATTTGCATCATCCATTAACTGCCTGGTGCATACGCTGTGGGTTGTTTCTTTTTCTTCTTCTCCCTTTTCGCAACTTAGGGCTTCGTCTTCCATTTCTTCCATCATAACGAACTTTCGTTCGTTCGTTTTTCTTCATCCTTCGTTCACAATTAAGTCGACCCCTGCAACCTTCGCTCACCTTTTCTTTCCTTTTTCCTTTGCAGTTCCCGCGATGGCTTGAACAAAGACCACCGTGAATCCTCCTCCCTCGTCGCGAAACCCTCCATCTCAAGCGCCTAACCCATCGCGAGCACCTGGTGCTTCCTCTTCCCAGGCTGAGAGGCCTGCAACCTCTCACCCCAACCTTGCTCAGGCAACTCCACCCATCGCCAGAGGTGCCTCCATTCCTTCCCCAGACTATAAGAAGTTATACCCATGGGCCATTTCAACTTTACTGAAGGAGACTTCTTCATTGAACTCTGCCCTGGCGGTGCTTCGATTGAAGAAAGGGGACGAGCCCAACCTTTCGTTCCACAAGGAGCACGACGACAAGTTGACGGTGCTACCTTGCCCCCTCCGATGTGCCAGTCTGTGCAGATGACAAAGGGAACAACGGCGAGTTGTTCTGCTTTGTGTACACCACCCTCTTCAAGAAGGTGAAACTTAGGTTCCCCCTTACCCGTTTCGAGCGGGAACTACTAACCGAGCTCGACATCGCCGCCGCCCAGCTCCATCCCAACAGCTGGGCATTCGTGCGGGCGTTTCAAATTATATGCGCACATTTGGGACTACCGGCCTCGGTAGATGTGTTCCTCTTCCTGTTCGAGGCCAAGAACTCTGGAGATCGCCTTTGGGTGAGCCTGAATGGAATTGCTGGGAGGTCGATCCTCTCTATCTTCCAGCAATCTTACAAGGATTGGAAAGGAAAATTTGTTTAAGTGCGCCAGAATGATCGGGACACTTCGCTGCTCGACGGCTTTCCCTTGTACTGGGTAAACAAGGGAAATAAAGACTCCCAGGGAAGCTTTAGAAAGCCAAGAAGCCCCGACAACATGGGCGCTTTGGACAAGGACCTGTGCCTCTTCTGGAAGAGCGTGGCAGCCGTGAACATTACCTTTCTCACTTCTGCGATCATCTCCTTTGAGTTCTTCGAGGGCCAACTCGAGGCTCGCATAGGTTAGTGCTTACCTCAACATCTAAGTTATTGCCTTGTGCTGCACCTTTGTTATCTGTTACTGGGCATCTTGTCTGTTGCGCACTAGACTTGGTCTTTATTTCCTGCACCACTTGTTTGTCTTATTTGCATACTTACTCATATGTTTTACTTTTGTCTCTGAGCTCACCTGTATACTTTGTATTTATGCAGATCTCATGCTGGGTAAAGGCAAGCTAGCTTAATTGAGGGCGCTCGCCCGAGGTCATGGGTTGGCGTCGGGCTCCCAGACTGTGCCCAACTCAGTGGTGGAGATCGCCGCTACCCAGGGCAGATCGCCCCCTAAAGGCCCAGCTCCTTCAGAAGCCTTGCCCGCCCAACAACGCAAGAAACTCATCCTAAGGAAGCCAAAGAGGAAAGCTCCTCAGGTGGTCCATGAGGATGAAGAAGAAGACGATGAGGCAACTGAGGATGGCCTCATCACCTGTACCGCCCTGGTAGTCGGGAGTGATGACGTGGCATCCAGCTACAGTATGGGCGTGTTGACAAGGCGCTAGGTTGGCAGAAGGGAAGGAAGTCGGGGGCCTTGCGTAGTCGCCAGTTGTCAAGTTGGCGTGTTCCGATCTCCAGCTTACCAGAGTCGGCGATCACCAGGTTGAAGATGAAGTCGCCAGATGTAGATTCAGGCGACCTAGTTATTGGAGATCGCCAGAGCAAACACATCGCCAAAGATGAAGGAGAAGCAGATTATGAAGGCGGCCGGCGAGACCACAGGGAAGGTGTATGAAAGCCCCTAACTCGCCAGTTCAAGTAGAGATCGCACTCCCAAGTTAGCTATGCACTGGGCAGTACCATGCATACGTAACTTAGCCAAAATGAGAGTAGAAGCAGCGCCAAGTCAAGGAGCCTCCAGATGATGACACGTGTACAGTCGGATGCGAGCCACGTGTCCAAGTCTGTAACTGCCAGGAGAGAGAAAGCCACCAGGTATATAAGAGTTCTCAACAAACTTTCTGAGGTACGCACGTTCAGTTTATACACTTTACGCTTGCGAGTGATAGAGCTGACTGTGAGAGAGGATTTGCACGGTTCTTGTTCTCTTAGTATTTGGTGATACCGTCACTGACTTGAGCGTTGGAGTGCGATCGGCCGCAGCGGCGCCGTACTGTTTCTTTGCAGGTTCTTGAGGTAGATCCCGAAGAGGAACAGAGGTGAGAAGCGGTGCGCACGTCGATCCTTTGACGAGGCAGTTTCCAGCGCTCCGGTCAACAGGCAGGATCATCACCAAAAGGAGAAGGGTGGCACCTTCTTCACCACCTGCTCCACCTCCTCTTCCAACACCAACACCGCCTTCTCCGCCAGCTCCAACTCCAACACTGCCCCCCTCCCCCAGCTCCAACACCGCCAGTCCAAGCAGTACCCTTGGCGGCTGCATTTCCCGCGGTTGAGGCTACTGAGCCCAACTTCATGGAGAACCCTCTGAGCGCCTCCACGCCATCCATATCCGCTGGAGAGGGTCCTCCTTCAACTGCTTCAAACGCCGAAGCCGCGCCAGGTGGGGATGAAGGTGCTCACAACTCGCCCATCATCATCACTGAGTCCCCTACGTCACCACCGCGCCAAGAAGCTCTAATTCAACAACCAATCCAAGAGGGCGGTGGTGAGAGCCAGCACCAGGCTCCTTCAGCGCCTCCACCAACAGCGGTTGCCAACCTTCCCCTTGCGGTTAAAGGGATGTGGGAACCCTTCACAGCCAAACTCAGAATGATGGCAGAGGACCTCCCCTCCATCATATCAAAAGCTGTGGAGAGCTCAACCAAGAAACTTCAGGACAACATCTCCGTGCTCCAAGAGGAGAATCGCCTAATAAGGATCGAGGCGGAGAAGTTGTCTTGCAACCTTATGCTGGTAGAGATCGACCATTCGAGAGTGGAGGATGCTATGAGCACTGAGCTGAGGGTGGCGCGCAAGGAGGCCACCGATCTACGCCATAGGGTGCACCTCTTAGCTCAAGAGAAAATTGAGCTGGAGAGCAAACTGGTCCCCTACCGTCTCAAGGTGGCTGACCTGGAAGCGTCGATCAAAGCAGATGCTGCCAAGGTAGAAAGCCTTGAGAAGAGGTCAGTAGATCGGGAGGTCCTCTTGGGGAAAGTTGAAAAAGAGAGAGATGACACCATGGCTAAGCTCGCCGAGGCCAAAGAGGAAAATGAGAAGATCGCCGCAGAGCTGGCCCAGGCGCAGGCGGAAAACAAGAAGGTTACTGAAGACCTCCTTCAAGCTCGTGAGACAACTGAAAATCTAAAGATACGAGCTGATGAGTTAGAGCAGCAGACCGAGGGGCTCAAGAAGCAAACTGAAGAGCTCGAGCTGAGCTCCGCTCAAATCCTCGCTGCTGGGTTTGACGCCACCCTGGAGCAATTTGCCTGCCAGTACCCTGATCTGGACCTCTCCATGGTGTCGCTAAACAACGAAGTGGTGGATGGGAAGATTGTTCCTTCTGAAGACTAGCTGCTTCCCTCCATCCCTTATTCCTCTGTTTTCTCTCTTACACACACTTACTTGTAATAATTTTTTCCCTTTTTGGTACATGTACTTTGAACTGATACCACTGTGTTATGAAATTTCCTGCTTCTTTATATAATCTCCCTGTTAGCTCTATTTCTTCTTGTATAAACCTCTTAAACGAAATTAACTTAGCAACTCTGCGAGCGCAACTGTTTACTAACTGCTTCAAACTATCATCTTTCGAACGATAGCCTTCTAACAACTTGTGAACTTTAAGGTAATGAACCTCAGCGCGAAACCACTTTCCAAACAACGAGTTTCACCCTAACTAAAAGTTTAAGACATAGCTCACCTGATCTGCCCTATCAAAACGGGCCTTAACTCTTGCCATCGCTTGAATTTCTTCTGATCGCCAAAGAGTCTTGGAGATACCAGTTCCCTCTTGCCTTCACAACTTGGCCATTGTTCCCTCATCTGGGGGTAGAGGCGCCTTTCGGATCCTTCTCCACCTTCCCTGACTTTCGGAACAACAAGCCGGATAGCTAAGTGTTCTCTTCGAACCTACCTTAGCTATCCTTCACACTTCTTCCACCCTCCACACCGTACCTGAACTCGCTCGAGACGAGAAGGATTTTATCTTGCCTGAACTCGGTCGACGGCGAGAAGGTCTTTAACTCGCCTGAACTCGCTCGACGGCGAGAAGGTCTTTAACTCGCCTGAACTCGCTCATCGGCGAGAAGGTCTTTAACTCGCCTGAACTCGCTCATCGGCGAGAAGGTCTTTAACTCGTGCCTCTACATTGCCCAGGGCTACATCTTCTCTCCCCTGGAAACACTGAGGACTTTTTACTGGTCCATCTACATTGCCCCAGAGGCTACATCTTCTCTCCCCTGGAAGCACTGAGGACTTTTTGCTGGTGCCTCTACAATACCCCAGAGGCTACATCTTCTCTCCTCTGGAAGCACTGAGGACTTTTTACTCTTTCTCGCCTGCACTCGCTCGACGGCGAGGAGGTCTTTATCTCTTTCTCGCCTCAGGACGCGCGAGGGCGTTGAGGTCTTTTAAACATCGCCGGTGCCTCCGATCGCCGAAAGACGATGAGGACTTTTAACTTTAACTGATGCCGCCAATCGCCGAAAAACGATGGGGACTTAGAAACTTTTTAGAAAGTGATCCAGCCTGTTGACCAAAACGTTGGAACTTGCCTCGTCAAACTTGGATCGACATGCGCATTGTTTCAACCTCCGTCCTTCGTCACGATCCACCTCAAGAACCTGCAAAAGAACAGAGCGGCGTCGCTGCGGCCGATCGCACTCCAACGCCCAAGTCAGTGACTGAACCACCAAATACTAAGAGCAATAACACTCAAGAACTCTCAAGAAACCGTGCAATGTTCTCTCTCACAGTATGCTCAAGAACTCGCAAGCGTAAAGAGTATAATCTGAACGTGCGTACCTCGAAAGTTCGTTGGGAAACCCTTATATACCTGGTCACTTTCTCTCTCCTGGCAGTTACACACCTGGACACGTGGCTTGCATCCAGTCGTACACGTGCCATCATCTGGAGCCTCCTTTACTTGGGCGCTGCTTCTGACTCTCTTTTGGCTAAGTTACTTATGCATGGTACTGCCCAGTGCATAGCTAACTTGGGAGCGCGATCTCTACTAGAATTGGCGAGTTAGGGTGCCTTCGTACACCTTCCCTGTGGTCTCGCCGGCCGCCTTCATAATCTGCACCACCTTCATCTTCGGCGATGTGCTTGCTCTGGCGATCTCCAATCACTTGGTCGCCTGAGTTTACATCTGGCGACTTCATCTTTAACCCGGTGATCGCCGGTTCTGGTATGCTGGAGATCGGAACACGCCAACTTAATAACTGGCGACTTCACGAGCCCCCCGACCTCTTTCCCTTCTGCCAACCTGGCGTCTTGTCAACACGCCGATACTGTGGCTTGATGCCACGTCATCACTTCCGACTACCAGGGCGGTACACAAGCCCCCCAGTCTTAAGCGAAGACTTGTCCAGCGAAAAGACTAAAAGAGTCACGTCAATACCGATCTACGTGGCACTGGCGCAGAATTTCAAGCGGTTGTACTTTTTGCTTCTCTGACGCTCCACCAAACATCTCACCCATCGCTCGGCACGTGGCTTCATCAACGGTTACCTTCAGTTAACGTTTGTGCTTCCCAAACCCATTTCGAAAAACCCTTAAACCCATTTTCGCTCCACTGTTCCATCACTTTCTTCGCATTCTCAAATGCTCCAACTTTCTTCTGCAAAAAAAGGCTCTCAACGTTCTTCAACTTCCTGAATCACCAACTTCTTCCATCACTCTTCCGATCATCAAAAGGTACTTCCTTTCCTTCTTCTGCTGGTTTTTCCTGCATTTTAACCGATTCGCATCATCCTGTAACTGTCTGGTGCATACGTTGTGGGTTGTTTTTTCCATTTCTCCTTTCTCGTAACTTAGGGCTTCGTCAACGTTACAACGAACCTACGTTCGTTCGTTTTTCACCCTTCTTCCATGATCGAGTCAGCCTCTGCGAACCCTGATCATTTTTCCTTTTCTTTTTCCTCTGCAGCTTCCGCAATGACTCGCTCAAAGATCACCCCAAACCCTCCTCCTTCATCACGAAACCCCTCCTCACAAGCACATGACCCACCGCGAGCACGTGGTGCTTCGTCTTCTCAGGCTGAGAGGCCTGCACCCTCCCGCCCCAACCTGGCCCAGGCGACTCCGCCTGTCACCGGAGGAACCTCCGTCCCCCCACCAGACTTCAAAAAACTATACCCCTGGGCCAACTCGACCTTGTTGAGGGAAACATCTTCCGTAAATTCTGCTGGGGCAGTTCTGCGGTTGACAAAGGGGGATGAGCCTCACCAATCATTCCATAAGGAGCACGACGAGAAGATGACGGTGCTACCTTGCCCCCACGACCTGCCAGTTTGCGCTGACGACAAGGCAAACAACGGTGGACCCTTATGCTTCGTTTACACAACTTTGTTCAAGAAGGTGAAACTCAGGTTTCCCTTCACTCGCTTTGAGAGGGAGCTTCTTACCGAGCTCAACATCACCGCCGCCCAGCTCCATCCCAACAGCTGGGCGTTCGTGCGGGCGTTCCAAGTCATGTGCGACCACCTGGGGTTGCCAGCATCAGTAGATGTTTTCTTATTTCTCTTCGAAGCCAAGCACCCAGGAGATCGCCTGTGGGTAAGCTTGAATGGGATTGCTGGGAGGTCGATCCTCTCTATCTTCCAGCAATCCTACAAAGACTGGAAAGGCAAATTGGTTCAGGTGCGCCCCAACGAGAAGGATGTTTCGTTGCTCGACGGTTTCCCCTTGTACTGGGTAAACAAGGGGAAGAAAGAGTCCAAGACTAGCTTCAGGAGGCCAAGAAGTCCTGATAGCATGGGTGCCTTGGACAGAGACCTTTGCTTCTTTTGGAAGAGCGTGGCAGATGCCAACATCACCTTCCTCACCACCACGCTCATCTGCTTCGAATTTTTCGAGGACCAACTCGAAATCCACATAGGTTAGAACGTCTAAGCCTTTATTCTATCATTGCCTCTGTTAACTATTTCTGGGCGTCTTGCGCGTTGTGCGCAAGACTTTGGTTTTATTTTTCTGCATCATTTATCTGCTTTGCTGCATACTGCCTTATGCATTTATTTTCTCTCTGAGTTAACCCATGCATTTTTGCTCTATGCAGATAATATATTGGGCCAGGGCAAGCTCGCTGAACTGAGGGCGCTCGCCTGAACCCACGGGTTGGCATCGGGTTCACAAACCGTGCCAAACTCGGTGGTGGAGATCGCCGCCGCACAAGGCCGATCGCCACCTAAAGGCCCAACCCCTCCCGATGTCCAACCCGCCAACCAACGCAAGAAGCTTGTCCTCAGGAAACCTAAGAGGAAAGCCCCCCAAGTGGTCCACGAGGAGGAGGAGGAATACGACGAGGCTACTGAAGATGGCCTCGTCACGAAGAGGAAGAGGGTGGCACCTTCTTCACCACCTGCTCCACCCCCTCTTCCAACATCAACACCGCCATCCACGCCTGCTCCACCTCCAACATTGCCTCCTCCTCCAGCTCCTGCCTCACCAGTCCAAGCAATTCCACTGGCGTCTGCGCCACCTGCGGTTGAGGCCCCCGAGCCAAACTTCATGGAGGACCCCCCGAGCGCCTCCACGCCTTGTGCAACAGCTGGAGGGGGTCCTCCTTCAAATGCCTCAGCCGCAGATGTTGCTCCAACCGGGGATGAGGTTGCCCATAACTCTCCAATTCTGATTACTGAATCCCCGACATCGCCACCGCGCCAAGAAGCACCTGCTGAGCAACCAACTAAAGAAGGTGGCGGCGAGAGCCAACAACAGGCCCACCCAGCGCCTCCACAGGCAGGTCTCTCTATTGAGGTTAAGAGGCTGTGGGAGCCTTTCTCTGCTAAACTGAAGATGATGGCAGAAGACTTCCCCACCATTATCTCTAGAGCTGTGGAGAGCTCCACCAGGAAGCTCCAGGATGACCTCTTCAACCTTCGAACTGAGAATAGCACTATGAGGGTTGAGGTGGAGAAGTTATCCTTCAATCTGACACTCGCGGAGATTGAACATTCCCGAGTAGAAGATGCGATGAGCACCGAGCTCCGGTTGGTGCGCAAGGAGGCCACCGATCTACGCCACAAGGTGCAGCTTCTGGCTCAAGAGAAGATTGAGCTGGAGAGCAAGATTGTACCTTATCGCGTTAAGGTGGCTGACCTAGAGGCCTTAATAAAAACTGACGCCGCCAAGGTGAAGAAACTGGAGCAAAGGTTAGCCGATCGGGAGGTCTTCCTGGGAACGGTGGAGAAGGCGAGGGACGACGCCATGGCTGAGCTTGCCGAAGCCAACAAAGAAAAGGGGAAGATCGCTGCTGAATTGGGCCAAGTGCAGGCAGAATCCAAGAAGGTTGCTGAAGACCTTCTTCAAGCTCAAGGAACCATTGAACAACTCAAGAAGCAAGCTGAAGAGCTGGAGCAGCAGAACAAGGGGCTGAAGGAACAAACTGAAGAACTCAAGAAACAGATTGAAGAGCTTAATCTGAGTTCTGCCCAAATTCTGGCTGCTGGATTCGAGGCCGCACGGGAACAATTCGCCTGCTTGTTCCCTGATCTGGATCTTAGCATGGTGTCCCTTAACAATGAGGTGGTGGATGGGAAAGTGGTTCCCGCTGAAGACTGATCAATTTCCCCTCATCCACCACCTTTATGCTTTTTCTTTGTATGTAATTGTAATGAACTTTTTTCTTTTTTCTGTATATGTGCCCCGAACTGATATTTACTTAATGAAATTACCTTTGCATTTCTTCTTGTAACTTCTTTGTCTGCTTTAACTTTCCTTGCGTGATTTACTTCAAAGAAATGACTTAGCGATTTCGTAGGCACGGTCTTATACTTAACTGCTTCGAACCACTTCAACTTCAAATAACAACCACTTTAACAACTTGCAATCTTAATGCAATGAACTTTAACGTAAAATCACTCTTCAAGCAACGAACTTTAACTCAACTACTGGCCTAAAACATTGCTTCACCCGATCTGCTTCATCAAAAACGGGACTTTAACTTTCTCGTCACTGTTTGAACTTTCCCTGGTCGCCAAAGACTCACTTGGCGATACCAGCTTCTTTCTGGCTTCATACCTTGGCCATTGTTCTTTTACCTGGGGGTAGAGGCGCCTTTCGGATCCTTCTCTACCTCCTTGAGCTTCCGAACAAGAGACCGGGTGGCTAGGCGCTCTCTTCGAACCTACCTTAGCCACCTTCCAAACTTCTTCCGCCCTCTACACCATACCTGAACTCGTTCGAGACGAGAAGGATTTTCTCTTGCCTGAACTCGCTCATAGGCGAGAAGGTCTTTTGACTCGCCTGAACTCACTCATAGGCGAGAAGGTCTTTTAGCTCGCCTGAACTCGCTCATAGGCGAGAAGGTCTATAAATCGTGCCTTTACATTGCCCCAGGGGCTACATCTCCTCCCCCCCAGAAACACTGAGGACTTTTCACTGGTGCCTCTACATTGCCCCAGGGGTTACATCTTCTCGCCCCCAGAAACACTGAGGACTTTTTACTCTTCCTCGCCTGCGCTCGCTCGACGGCGAGGAGGTCTTTATCTCGCCTCAGAACGCGCGAGGGCGTTGAGGTCTTTTAACTGATGCCTCCGATCGCCGAAAGACGATGAGGACTTTTAACTTTAACTGGTGCCTCCGATCGCCGAGAGACGATGAGGACTTAAAACTTTAACTGGTGCCTCCGATCGCCGAAAGACGATGAGGACTTAAAGCTTTAACTGGTGCCTCCGATCGCCGAAAGACGATGAGGACTTAAAACTTTTTAGAAAGCATGCAATATATCTTTAACTTGCCTTAGGTCACGTATAAGTGACAAGGTCTTTCTTCAAAACTTTCTAAAAACAACAGGCATGCAATCTGAAACAACTTAAACTTTTGAAAACTTCTCTTTATTGGGTGGCCTCGTTAAAAACCCTCCTTAGGGAAAAAAGAGTGCCCCCTTCAAACTATTTTAACAGAGACATTGTAATGTAACTTCGTGTTTATCTTTACTTACAAAGTTCTCAACTGTAATATAACTTGAGGTGCGTGGCGTTCCAAGTGCGAGGAACCGCTGATGTGATTCCAATAGCCACATAGAACAAGATTCTTGACATTTTTAGGAATCACCTTGAGCTGGAAAATATAGAGGCACTTTTCTTAGAGTTGGATCATGGTTCTAAGACAAGAACTCACCAATAACTAGTACCAAATCCCAAACTCATTTGGATGAACCAAATATTGTCAAATTGAATCAACAAAGAGGAAGAATTAAGGAGTACCGAACAGAATTGCATAAGAACACATTTCAACCGAACAAAATGAAATTAAAAGACAAAGAACAAAACATAGGTGCTGGAAAATTAAGAACAGCCGAACCAAAAATGCTCAAGAACACAAGACAACAAGAGTAATTGAAAGAGAAGAAAGGAAGGAGAAGAGAGTGCTCATGAAGATGGAAGAATGTTGGATGATCTCGCCACTAGAAGTGTGGAATGCTCCTAGATGAGAGTGATGCCGCCACTTGAAGACTCTAATGATCCATCAAGATAAGACTAGAGAAGAAGGCTCCAAAAGCTCTCTAAAGGTCACTCAAAATTTGAGTAGAGTTTTCTTAGATTAATTCCAATCTGAATTTTACAAAGAGAGCACCTCTATTTATAGCCTAAGGTGCTGAAAATGCAAGCTAAAACAATTCAAATTTCCCTCCCAAAGCTAGCTAAAACCGGCGCCTATTTCAAGCCATGAGGAAGGTGTGACTCCTTCCTTCACTTTGGCACCTCCTATTCTACTGCTACACCTATCTACTAACACACCCCCCTAAAGCTCCTAACTAAAGCCTAAAAGATGCTATAACAAAAGAGGTTTCTAAAGTTTCCCTCTAAGCACCTTCAACTAAAGAAACTACAAAAAGAGAAAATAAATGTCCTCTAGCTCCCAAAGCTTTGAACATGCTTCTTGTAATCCTTTGAGGTGGACTTTGACCTCCATGGGCGTCCTCCATTTGTGCCTCCACCTCTTCTTGAGCTTGATGATTGGCCTCCATGTTCTCTTGAGCTTGATCTCCATCATACTCCCCGAGTTGGAGAGAATTCAACCACGAATTCTGGAGACCTACAGAAAAAGGAGTTAGATCGATGACATTAAAAGTATGACTACCTAAGAATGTATCAGGCATATCTAACTCATAAGCATTGTCATTAATCCTCTTGAGGACTTGGAAAGGTCCATCCCCTCGAGGCATTAGTTTGGACTTCCTTTGAGTAGGAAAACGATCCTTCCTCAAGTGAAGCCAAACCCAATCGCCCTCATCAAACAACAATGCTTTTCTCCTTTTATTGGCAAGTTCAGCATACTTGCCAACCTTCTTCTCAATTCTCTTCTTGATGTCTTTATGCAAAGTTTTCACAAAAGAAGCCTTTTCATCCCCATCTTTGTACAAGACATCTTCAAGAAGGGGAATAGGAAGAAGATCAAGAGGTGTTAGGGGATTAAACCCATAGACCACCTCAAAAGGAGAATGGGAGGTGGTAGAATTTACTACTCGGTTATATGCAAACTCAACATGGGGTAGTAAATTCTCCCACACTCTAGGATTCCCCGAAATAAAGCATCTCAATAGGTGTCCCAAAGTTCTATTCACCACCTCGGTTTGACCATCAGTTTGTGGGTGGCAAGTGGTAGAAAATAAAAGCTTAGTTCCAAGCTTGCCCCACAAGGTCTTCCAAAAGTGACTCAAGAACTTAGGATCTCTATCGGACACTATAGACCTAGGAATCCCATGCAAGCGAACCACTTCTTGGAAGAAGAGGTTTGCAATGTGGCATGCATCATCCACTTTGTGGCAAGGAATAAAGTGAGCCATCTTTGAAAAACGATCCACTACCACAAAAATGGAGTCCTTTCCCTTTGATGTCTTGGGTAAGCCTAAGATGAAATCCATAGATATATCTACCCAAGGCATTGAAGGGATAGGAAGAGGAGTATAAAGACCATGGGGATGCATTTTAGACTTAGCTTTGCGGCAAGCTATGCATTTATCACACAAACTATGAACATGTTTATGCATATGAGGCCAAAAGAAATGTTCATGCAACACATCCAAAGTTTTAGCAACCCCAAAATGTCCCATTAAACCCCCCTCATGAGCTTCTCTAACAAGAGATAATCTAATAGAGCATTGGGGAACACAAAGACGTTTTCCTTTAAAAAGAAAGCCATCTTGAATAAAAAAGTCTTTGTGTCCTCCTTTAAGACACTCTTGATAGATGGGAGAAAAATCAAGGTCATCATGATAAAGGTCCTTAATGTGATCAAAACCAAGATATTGAGAGGTTAAAAGATTTAGCAAGGTGTATCTTCTAGAAAGAGCATCCGCCACAATATTTATTTTGCCTTGCTTGTGTTTGATCACATAAGGAAATTGCTCAATGAATTCCACCCACTTAGCATGCCTCTTGTTAAGTTTGTTTTGGCTTTTCAAATATTTAAGAGATTCATGATCACTATGTATCACAAACTCTTTGGGAAAAAGATAGTGTTGCCAAGTAAACAAAGCCCTAACAAGTGCATATAATTCCTTATCATAGGTGGAATAGTTGAGATGACTTCCCTTCAATTTCTCACTAAAATAGGCTATGGGGTGGCCCTCTTGAAGGAGAACAGCCCCAATACCTATACTTGAAGCATCACACTCAATCTCAAATGTCTTAGTGAAATTAGGAAGGGCCAAAATGGGAGTTGATCCTGCCTGTTGACCGGAGCGCTGGAGAATGCCTCGTCAAAGGATCGACGTGCGCGCCGCTTCTCACTTCCGTTCCTCCTCTGGATCTATCTCAAGAACCTGCAAAGAAACGATACGGCGCCGCTGCGGCCGATCGCACTCCGACGCTCAAGTCAGTGACGGTATCACCAAATACTAAGAACGAGAACCGTGCAAATCCTCTCTCTCTCGCAAGCGTAAAGTGTATGAACTGAACGTGCCTACCTCAGAAAGTCTGTTAAGAACTCTTATATACCTGGTGGTTTTCTCTCTCCTGGCAGTTACAGACTTGGACACGTGGCTCGCATCCAACTGTACACGTGCCATCATCTGGAGGCTCCCTGACTTGGCGCTGCTTCTACTCTTATTTTGGATAAGTTACTTATGCATGGTACTGCCCAGTGCATAGCTAACTTAGGAGTGCGATCTCTACTGAAACTGGCGAGTTAGGGCCTTCATACACCTTCCCTGTGGTCTCGCCGGCCGCCTTCATAATCTGCTTCTCCTTCGTCTTCGGCGATGTGCTTATTCTGGCGATCTCCGACTGCTTGGTCGCCTGAGTCTACATCTGGCGACTTCATCTTCAACTTGGCGATCGCCTATTCTGGTAAACTGGAAATCGGAACACGCCAACTTAACAATCGGCGACCACACGTGCCTCCCGACTTCCTTCCTATCTACCAACCTGGCGCCTTGTCAACACGCCTACACTGTAGCAGGATGCCACGTCATCACACCCGTCCACCAGGGCGGTACACAAGCCCCCCAGTCTTAAGCGAGGACTTGTCTAGCGAAAAGACTGAAAGAGCCCTCGTCAACACCGATCTACGTGGCACTGACGTAGAATTCCAAGCGATCGTACTTTCTGCTGCTCTGACGCTCCACCAAACCCTTCACCGATCGCTCGACACGTGGCTTCATCAACGGCTCTCTTCATCTGCCGTTAGCGCTTCCAAAACTTATTTCGAAAACCCTTAAACCCCTTACGCTCCTACTGTTCCATCACTTTCTTCACACTTGCATACGCTCTCATTTCCTTCTGCGAAAGCTCTCGACGTTCCTCGACGCTCTAGATCACCACCTCCCTTCAACGTTCTCCTGATCATCGAAAGGTAACTACTTTCCTTCATCTGCTGGGTTTCCTTGCATTTTCACCGATTTGCATCATCCTGTAACTGTCTGGTGCATACGCTGTGGGCTGTTTTTCCATTTCTTCTTCTGCGTAACTTAGGGCTTTGTCGATCGTCGCAACGAACTCGCATTCGTTCGTCTTTCACCTTCCTTCTATGATCGAGTCAGCCTTTGTAACCCTCCTGATTATTATTTTTTTCTCTTTCTTCTTCCTTTGCAGTTGCTACCATGACTCGCACCAAGATTACCCCGAACCCCCCTCCATCAGCGCGAAACCCTCCTTCACAAGCACACGACTCGACACAAGTTCGTGGTGCTCCCTCTTCGCAGGCTGTGAGGCCTGCATCTTCCCAAACTGCCCTGGCTCAGGCGACTCCATCTAACGCTGGAGGAGCCCCCATCCCTCTGCCAGACTTCAAGACTTTATACCCATGGGCTAACCCAACCCTCTTAAAGGAGACCTCGTCGGTGAACACTGCGGGAGCGGTTCTGCGATTGACCAATGGGGACGAGGCCCACCAATCGTTTCACAAGGAGCACGATGAGAGAATGATGGTGCTGCCTTGCCCCGCCGCTCTGCCAGTGTGCGCCGATGACAAAGTGAGCGCCGATGGGCCCTTCTGCTTCGTCTACACCACTTTTTTCAAGAAGGTCAAGCTCAGGTTCCCTCTCACTCGATTTGAGAGGGAACTCTTAACCGAGCTCAACATCGCTGCCGCCCAGCTTCACCCCAACAGCTGGGCGTTTGTCCGAGCCTTCGAGATAACGTGCGCCCACCTGGGGTTGCCCGCGTCAGTGGACGTGTTCTTATTCCTGTTTGAGGCCAAACACCCAGGAGATCGCCTGTGGGTCAGCCTGAATGCCATTGCTGGGAGATCCATTTTCACCATCTTCCAGCAGTCGTACAAGGATTGGAAGGGGAAGTTCATCCAGGTTCGCGCAAACGATAAAGACACTTCCCTTCTCGACGGTTTCCCCTTGTACTGGGTGGACAAGGGGAAAAAGGAGTCCAAGAGCTGCTTCAGGAGGCCCAGAAGTCCTTATAGCATGGGAGCTTTGGACCGAGACCTTTGCCTATTCTGGAAGAGGGTGGCAGATGCCAACATAACATTCTTGACCCCCACCCTGATCTCCTTCGAGTTCTTTGAGGACCAGTTGGAATTCCAAATAGGTTAGGACGCTACACTTTTGTCTTGATATTGCTTCTGATACTGTTTCCGGGCGTCTTGTGCGACACGCACAAGACTTTGGTTTTATCTTTTCTGCATATGCCTGTTTTTGCTGTCTCATTGCCTTGTACACTTATCCTTTTCCCCTTTGAGCTAACTCATGCACTTTCGTTTCATGCAGATACCATGTTGAGTAAGAACATGCTCGCCGACTTAAAGGCACTCGCCCGCAACCACGGGTTGGCGACCGGTTCCCAGACGGTGCCCAACTCGGCGGTCGAGAAGGCCATCATTCATGGGCGATCACCGCCCAAGGAGCCCACCCAACGGAAAAAGCTGGTCCTTAAGAGGCCTAAGCGGAAAGCCCCCCAAGTCGTCCAAGAGGAAGAAGAGGACGACGAGGTCACAGAGGATGGCCTTGTCACGAAAAGGAAGAGGGTGGCACCATCTTCTCCACCTGCTCAACCCCCTCTTCCAACCTCACCACCCCCATCAACGCCTGCTCCTCCTCCCTCATCGCCAACACCACAAGCCCCTTCACCGCCAGTCCAAGCAGTTCCATTGGCCACTGCGCCACCTGCAACTGAGGCCCCAGAGCCAAATTTCTTGGAGGACCCCCCGAGCGCCTCTACACCACATATATCAGCAGGAGGGGGCCCTCCTTCCAACACTTCAGCTGCAGGAATCGTTCCAATCGGGGATGAGGTCGCTCACACCTCTCCAATCGGAGAATAAACTATCACCCAAGTGTGTGGCGTTCCAGGTGCGAGGAATCGCCCCTCCTTCCAGCGTCTCTAAGCGGTAGGCTCCGTTCCCGAGCGCCTCGGTTATTCTGAACGGCCCAGTCCACTTGGGTGATAGTTTATTCTCCATCTCGTACTGGTGGGCCTTCCTCATCACCAAATCGCCTTCTCTAAACTGCCTTGGCACCACCTTTGAGTTGTATCTTCGCTCGATCCTCCTCTTCACCGCCTCAGCCTTCAGCCTCGCTTCTTCCCTGACTTCATCCAGCAGATCCAAGTTCAGCCTTCTCTCTTCATTCGAGTCTTCCTCTACAAAATTCTGGAATCTCGGCGAGCTCTCCTGGATCTCCACTGGAATCATGGCGTCACACCCGTAGACCAAACTAAACGGGGTCTCGTGGGTTCCCGACTGCTCGGTGGTGTGGTACGCCCAAACTATTCGGGGTACCTCCTCAGCCCAACTTCCCTTGGCTTTCTCAAGCCTTCTCTTCAAACCTCTCAACAACACCCGATTAGCTGATTCCACCTTGCCATTTGTTTGAGGGTGCTCGACGAATGCAAACACTTGTTGAATTCCCACTCCTTCACAAAGCTTCTTCAACAGGTGGCTTGCAAACTGCGTCCCATTATTTGACACCAGGCGCTTAGGCACTCCAAACCGGCACACGATGTTCTTCCATACAAAACCTTCGATCTTGTGCGCAGTGATCTGGGCCACTGGCTCTGCTGCAATCCATTTGGTGAAGTACTCAATCGCCACCACCAAGTACTTCATTTGCCTGATCGCCAGCGGGAAAGGTCCCAGGATGTCGATTCCCCAAGTATGAAACGGCCAAGGGCTATAGATCGTGATGGAGGAAGGCCCAAGCTCACCACACTATGAAAGCCAAGCTTCCAAGACCAAGACCGTCTAGCCTTCCAAAAGGAGCGTCTAGCCTCACAAGGAGCGTCTAGCCTCACAAAGGGAGTGTCTAGCCATGATGAGGAGCGTCTAGGCCAAGGCTACATGAGGAGCATCTATGAAGAGTCCTAGACCGTCTAGCTTCACACACACAAGGGCCAAAGCTACGGTTTGGGAGAGAAGAGGCTTTGTTGCATAAAAGGCCCATTAGGGGTACTTAGTAAGATAGGTAGTGTAGAAAGAACTTTGTGAAGGAAACCTTCTAGAACCTAGGGTTGTGTGGCCGGTCATTGCATGGCACATGGCTTAGGATTTAGATTTCATTTTTGGTTTTCTTTTCCTTAGAAATGTAGCTTAACATTTAAGCCCAAATAGCCTATAAATAGGAAGGCTATCTCTTTGTATTTTTCAAGTTTATTTGAGTATTGTTATGCTGCCCATTTTGTGCACTAGCTATACTTCTCCTAGAAATCTAGGCTATAAACTTCACTTCCTTCATCTTTCTTCATAGAGCTGGCCGAACCTCTCTAATTCATACTCATCATGCACCTTCAAAGCCATCACAACTCCTAGGAGGGCTTTGTTTCACTCACCCATTGCTTCCGCATCCATTTTACTACTTTGATTCAAGAAGAACACATGAAATGCCATCATTTGGTATCATGAGCTTTTGGTTCTTCAAGATGAGTAGCTTGTCTTTTTAATTTCAGTTCTTCTTTATTTCATCTTTGTCATTTCAATTCCTTACTTGTCTTGCTGTTTTTATATTTTAATTTGTTCTTGGTGTGCTTTGTGGAAGATCCAACCCAAGCACTCTTGTTCATTTGATCTTGAACAAGTTCTTGTGCAATTTGTGATAGGATTCCATACACCTTTGTGTTGCTATTTTTGTTTTAGGTTTTGAGTCTTTATGGCTTTCATTATTTTGCTTCATATTATGCTTTGAGTCTTTAAATTTCTGAATCTATACATGTTTTGTCAAGTCATGTTCATCCATATTGTCATCAATTCTTAGTAGTCCTATTTTTTGGCTTGATTGTTTCTTGTTTTGGGTCTCTTTATATTGCTATAATCTGCTGTTATTTTGATCCTTTGATGCTTTTTATTTTTAGTTTGAGTTCATAATTGTGTCTTAGTTCATACACAATTTCCATTCTCACATTTTCCATTGTGTTAATTTGGTTATCTTGCTGTTTTCTTCCAGTTTTTCCAGTTTTCCCCGGTAACACCTCTCTGTTCTGGGCTGTTTTGTTTAACAAAATTTTTCTACCCATAGGAAAATTCTGAATTTCTGGAAAATGAAAGTTTAAGGTGTTATAGAAAAGACAAAAAAAGAATGAGGTCAAAAGGAGCAACAGAAAAAAAATGATAAATCTCACAAAATCAGAGTGCGAATCTTGAGCGTTACAGCTGGCCTAACTGCACACCAAATTTGCAAAAATTATTAAAAAAAAATGGTGCATGCGTTTTAGGTGATTCCAAAGCCAAAATTTAGCTAAGATCCTGAATTTTCTTGTATCCAAATTTCAGAAACAAATTTTACAATTACAGCTCAGCATAAATCGGGGAACAAAACTGTTTTCTGGCCCACAACATTTTCCAGTGGTGCTGTTTTTTTTTATTTGGTCATCTAATCTAGTGCTTTTCTTTAGGAATTCCTTTTGTGTGCCAACTTTTATTGAGTACCTTTAATTGTTTGCTTTAATTCCTTGAATCTCTTTCTAAGTTGTCATATTATAAATCCTTTTGGTGGTACTGTTTTCTTTCAATTAAATTTGTTTCTTGCTTTTGTTTCTTGACCTCTCTTTTGTGGGTGCTGGAAATTAATTCTCTCTTGGTGCTTATGTGCATGGAAATTGACTTGGTTTAAGGTTAAGCCTTTGTGAATAGGTGCTGGAAATTGGAGAATTAAAGCCAACTTTCTAAGGAGGAGTCAAGCTAAGGCCGAAACAAGCTTCTTGAAACAAACACTACAAACACCTAGAAGATCAACAATCAAGACAACAAAGAAAGTGCACTAACCAAAAAGAGGAACAACAAAGGGGGTTTTCTTATCTCCTTTACAACTTGGATTATTGTTAATTACCTCTTTTAAATTACGTTTTAGACGGTGAGTGTGTCTTCAAGGGCTCAAAGTGTCCAAGAAGCCTCACCTAGGGCCGAATAGCATAGTTATTTTGCTTAGTAATTTGTTGCTTGTTTGAACTTGTATTTCTTTTGTTTTGGTAGAAACGTTTTGTATGTTTAGTATTGTTTAATTTTGTGCTATACCGACTAGTTTGCTGCATATCTAGCTTACATAGTTTTCTTGCTTTTTGATTTCTCAACTTCTTGTGTTCTAAGTGTTCTACTAAGAGAAAATTTTGTGTGAAGTCATTGGAGGAAAAGTTTTTGGCAAGGAAAAGGCTTGGTACTTAAGTAGTCCATTGTGACTCACCTCCCTTACCTGGAAAACTCCCTTCTCTAACTTTCCTAAACTTTCTCCAAGTAAAACACCTATATACACAAAGTTTTAGCCATGTCTTCTTCTTCTCACTCTCCAAAGTCTATAGAAAGTGAAGTAAAATCTTTGAAAACTCTTTTAAAAGAAGTATCCCAAGCGGTACAATTGATCTCTTTTAGACAATTGGAGAATGAGAACAAAATCAATGAGTTGGCTAAAGCTCAAGAAGAGAAGTCACAAAAATCACAAAAATCAAAAAAAACTCATGCATCCCATTCACAGAGTATTGAATCTCTAGGGGAGGGAAGCCGTAGAATCAATGATTATTACCAACCACCCCCTAGAAGAACTAGGCAAAGGGAACAAGAGGTGCCAAGGGAAACAAGAGTAGACCTACCTCATTTCCATGGTAAGGAAAATGTAGAAGTATATCTAGATTGGGAGATGAAGGTAGAGCAACTTTTTGCTTGCCATAGGGTAAGTGAGGAACGAAAAGTACCCTTAGCCACCCTTAGTTTCCAAGGGAATGCCATGTATTGGTGGACCTCTCTTGAAAGAGATAGCCGTCTTCATAGGGAACCTTCCATTACATATTGGAATGACCTTAGGGGAGCCCTAAGACGTCGACATATACCCTCTTACTACCATAGGGAGTTGATGGACAAGCTCCAAAGACTCCAACAAAGAAATATGAGCGTAGAGGAGTATAGACAAAAGATGGAGCTCTATATGATGAGAGCCTCTATTAGAGAGGAGGAGGAAACCACCATTGCTAGGTTCCTTAGTGGCCTATCACTTGAGATAAGAGATAGAGTAGAGCTCTTAACTTATCAAGACTTGAATGATTTGGTTCAACTTTGCATTAAAGTTGAACAACAAAATTTGCGCAAAACTTCAAGTCAAAGGGTAAGTTCTTACTCCAACTCTTATCCCAAGAAAGACTTTAAAAGGGAGGGTAGTACACCTAGAGACGAATCCAAAGAGACTACCAAACCCTTAGTGAAAGATGCCTCCACCCCATACATCCGTACTAGGGACACCAAATGTTTTAAATGTTTTGGAAGAGGGCATGTGCAAGCACAATGTCCAAACCAAAGAATTTTGTTTTTAAAAGGAAAAGATGAATACACAAGTGGTGAAGATGAACCTAGTACCCAAGAAAAAGGGGAAGGAGAAAGGATAAATCCTTTGGAGGGGGACTTATTGATGATTCAAAGAATCCTCCACAATCAACCTAGTGCACCCATTGAGACACAACGAGAGAACATTTTTCATACTAGATGCAATGTTTTAGAAAATATATGCTCTCTTATTGTGGATGGTGGGTCATGCTGCAATTGTTGTAGCACTAGATTGATTGAAAAATTACAACTACAAGTAGTTCCTCATCCACAACCTTACAATTTACAATGGATCAATGAGGATGGAGAACTACGTGTAGACAAACAAGTGGAAATCGAGTTTTCTATAGGCAACTACAAAGACAATGTTTTGTGTGATGTAGTACCTATGGAAGCTTGCCACATCTTATTAGGTAGACCATGGCAATTTGATAAGAAAACCTCACATAATGGTCTAACTAACGAGATTTCTTTTATCCACAAGCATAAAAGGTTTGTACTTAGCCCTTTACCACATTCCCAACTGGTAAAAGACCAAATACAAATGAAACACAAAAGGGATGAAGAAAAAATAGAAAAAGAAAAAAATTTTGGGAAACAAAAGGCGTGGGAGAATAGTGTTCCTTCCCACAAGGTCATTCAACAAGTCAAGCATATTGAAAATACCTTTACAAACATGCTTCTTGTTGAACAACCTAGCCTTTCCTTTTGTAAAGGAACACTTGCAAGCATGAGCACAAAAGAAAAGTCCTTACAAGAAGCTTGCATAGATCAAGAAGGAGAACTCATGGGACAAAAGAAAGTTGATCAAACGCTAGAGCTTTTAAGAGGAAAACTTTTGTCACCCATGAGAAAAGAGGTTCAAAGACATTACTTTAAGTACAACTCATGTTTTCAAACTACACCTAAAGTAAAGTCTCATGAACTCTATACTCCTTCACCTTTTGCAAATGATCCTTGGGAAGATACAAATTTCATTTTAAAATTCCCTAGGACAACAAAAGGTTTTAATTCAATCTTCATGGTTATGGATAAACTCTTCTCTAGAGAAGTGATACATCTTCATGGTTTATTTTCAAGCATAGTATTGAATAGAGCTCCAACTTTCGCAAACCATGATTTGAGGATTTCCTTTGGAAAACTTGCAACTAAGTTGCACACTTTAAATGCTTATCATCCTCAAACGCATGGTCAAAATATTTTTGAAAATATAGCTCTTTCTATTATGCCTAGAATAATCATGAAGTGCACACACAATTTTAGAGATGAGCAAACATACCATCAAGTAGTTCACAAAACTACTTCTCCTTTTAAAGTTATGTGTGTGCTCAATCATCTTTCTTGTTTTAAGTTGTTACCATCTTCTATAGGATTTATGCCTCAAGAGAAGGTAACCACAAATGACCATTTTAAAATACAAAAGATGATTAGAGGCCACACACAACCCTTAAAAGAGAAATCTTGTCCAAGGTTGCCAACACCAAAAGACAAACAACAATGGCAACCTAGTAAAATTAATTTGCAAACTAACACCTATGCTTTATTTGATTATTTCTATAGGTGGACGTTTGATCCGGGAGGACACATTTTGACGAAGCAAGAGGCTGCTATCCGAGATCAAGAATGCAAATCTGAGGATAGATCTTCTCAAGCCGGAGGAGATGATGGACACCATCCAGCCACAACCACCCCCTAAGCAAAGCCTTGGATTTGAGGACAAATCCTTTTCAAGAGGGAGGGGATGATGGAGGAAGGCCCAAGCTCACCACACTATGAAAGCCAAGCTTCCAAGACCAAGACCGTCTAGCCTTCCAAAAGGAGCGTCTAGCCTCACAAGGAGCGTCTAGCCTCACAAAGGGAGTGTCTAGCCATGATGAGGAGCGTCTAGGCCAAGGCTACATGAGGAGCATCTATGAAGAGTCCTAGACCGTCTAGCTTCACACACACAAGGGCCAAAGCTACGGTTTGGGAGAGAAGAGGCTTTGTTGCATAAAAGGCCCATTAGGGGTACTTAGTAAGATAGGTAGTGTAGAAAGAACTTTGTGAAGGAAACCTTCTAGAACCTAGGGTTGTGTGGCCGGTCATTGCGTGGCACATGGCTTAGGATTTAGATTTCATTTTTGGTTTTCTTTTCCTTAGAAATGTAGCTTAACATTTAAGCCCAAATAGCCTATAAATAGGAAGGCTATCTCTTTGTATTTTTCAAGTTTATTTGAGTATTGTTATGCTGCCCATTTTGTGCACTAGCTATACTTCTCCTAGAAATCTAGGCTATAAACTTCACTTCCTTCATCTTTCTTCATAGAGCTGGCCGAACCTCTCTAATTCATACTCATCATGCACCTTCAAAGCCATCACAACTCCTAGGAGGGCTTTGTTTCACTCACCCATTGCTTCCGCATCCATTTTACTACTTTGATTCAAGAAGAACACATGAAATGCCATCAGATCGACTTCAACTCCTCGGGAGGTGCCTTGTGCCAATCGGCGTGCTGCTGGCATTGTTTGCAGCACTGGGCATATTTCTTGCAATCTTCTCTCATAGATGGCCAATAGTAGCCTGCACGGAGAGTCCTTGCGGCCAGAGCTCGACCCCCGACGTGGCTCCCACATATACCTTCGTGGAGCTCTGCCATAACTCTCGTGCACTTCTCGCCGTGTATACATTCCAGGAGTGGGTGAGTGAACCCAAACCTGTACAGATCGCCATCAATCAGTGTATACTTGCTGGAATTTTTCTTTACCTTCCTAGCTTCTGTTGGATCTAGCGGGAGGAGGCCATCTGCCAGGCACCGCTTGTACTGTGTTATCCAAGTGTCTGGCTCATGGGTGGCGCAGACCTGCATCACGTCCACCTTCTCTCCTCGACAAGCTCTAACTCTCGGCGATCTCAGAGTTTCTTGCGTCAAAGACTTGTAGCTTCTCGCTGCTCTCTCCGTCGACCTGCTTATCTGAAGGACCAGGTGATCTGCTACAAATGCCCTCGGCGTCTTCAGGGTTTCTTGAATCACCGTCCTCTGCCTACCCCCCTTGCCTGAGCTGGCGAGCTTAGCAAGCAAGTCAGCTCGGGCATTCTGCTCTCGGGGCACATGCACTACCTCAAAAGAGGCAAAGGAACTCTTCAATTCCTGCACATACGCCAAGTAAGCCGCCATTTGTGGATCTTTAGCCTGGAACTCGCCTGTTACTTGCCCGGTGACTAGCAGCGAGTCACTCTTAGCCATCAGCACCCTAGCTCCCATTTCCTTGGCCAGCAAAATCCCGGCGATCAGCGCCTCATACTCTGCTTGATTGTTGCTTGCTTTAAAGGCAAACCTCAAGGATTGCTCATTCAGCACGCCGTTGGGCCCTTCCAATATGACTCCAGCACCGCTACCCTGCTGGTTCGACGATCCATCCACCGAGAGTACCCAACGGAAATCGTCACCTTCAACCCGCGTTGCCTCTGATGAGAGCTCGACTACAAAATCTGCGAAGATTTGCCCCTTGATCGGGCCTCGAGGCTCATATTTAATGTCAAATTCTGACAACTCGACTGCCCACTTCACCATTCTTCCTGCAACGTCAGGTTTCTTTAAGACCTTCTGGATGGGCAGGTCAGTCATCACCAGTATTGTGAAACTGTGGAAGTAGTGGCGCAACCTCCTCGCCGAAAACACCACAGCCAGCGCAGCCTTCTCCAGGGCCTGATATCTCGTTTCTGGGCCCTGCAACACTTTACTCACGAAATAAATAGGCTTCTGAGCCTGATCTTGATCCTGGGCGAGCACCGCGCTCACTGCCCTCTCAGTCACAGCGAAATACAACCTAAGAGGGGTACCCGCCAGTGGTTTGCACAGAACCGGCGGGCTCGCCAGATACTCCTTTAGCTTGACAAAAGCTTCCTCGCATTCTTTCGTCCAAGCGAACTTGTTATTGCGCCGCAGACATTGGAAATAGGGATGTCCCTTTTCTCCGCTCGCTGACACGAAGCGAGATAGGGCTGCCATCCGACCTGTCAGCTGCTGGACTTCTTTCACTGTAGCCGGGCTTCTCATCGCCAAGATGGCGGCACACTTGTTCGGGTTAGCCTCTATTCCCCTTTCAGTCAAAAGAAAACCCAAGAACTTTCCAGCCTCCACGCCGAAAAAGCATTTCTCCGGGTTGAGCTTTAACTTGAACTTGGCGATCGTCGTGAACAATTCTTCCAAGTCTGCAACGTGCTTGCTTTTCTCCTGCGAGGTCACAACCATGTCATCGACGTAGGCTTGCACGTTCCTTCCCAGCATCGGTGCAAGTACTCGATCCATCAACCTCTGGTACGTGGCCCCCGCGTTCTTCAGCCCAAACGGCATCACCTTATAGCAGTAGCACGACCTCTCCGTCATGAAGGCTGTTTTTTCTTCATCCATGGGATGCATCTTGATCTGATTATAGCCCGAGAAGGCATCCAGGAAACTCAGCAGCTTGCACCCCGCAGCACTATCAACCAGGGCATCAATGCTTGGTAAAGGATACGAATCCTTCGGGCAAGCTTTGTTCAGATCGGTGAAATCGACGCACATGCGCCATTTCCCGTTACTCTTCTTCACCAGCACGACATTTGCCAACCATTCAGGGTACTGGACTTCCCTGATGTGGCCTGCAGCGAGGAGTTTCTGGGTCTCGTCCCTGATCGCCTGCCTCCTCTCTTCGTTGAATTTCCTTCTCCTTTGTCGCACCGGTCTCACCATGTTGTCCATCGCCAGATGATGGCACAAGAAGTCGGGATCGATCCCGGGCATGTCCGAAGCGGACCAAGCAAACGCGTCCAGATGCCGCTCAATCACCTCGGCGATCTGGTCCTGGAGATCGACCTCCAGAGATCTTCCGAGATTGAAAACTTTCCCTCCGATCTCCTTCTCGAGCCACTGCTCGACGGGTTTGGGCCTGGATTCTCTGGCGACCACCGCCTTGGCGATTCCCAGTTCCCTCGCTTCCTCGGGGCGATTCCGCGCCTCTTCCTCCTCCAGGCCAGCCTCTCTCTCCCCCAGCTCAGCGTCTATCATCTCTACATCCCTTCCAGCGATATCCTCTGTTACTGGCGGTCTGGGCTTCACACCGGGAGGTGGGGTGGTTGTTACATAGCTCACGGACCTTTTGTTTTTCAGGCTATTCTCATAGCACCTTTTCGCTTCTTTCTGGTCCGACTTGATCGTGATCACCACCCCTTCCATGGACGGCAGCTTCACCTTCATGTGCCGAGTCGATGGAATTGCGCCTATCCTGTTAAGAGTGGGCCTTCCCAACAGGATGTTATATGCTGAAGGGGCGTTTACGATGAGGTACTTGATTTTCTCCGCCCTCGACCCAGCCTCATCTGTAAACGTGGTTCTCAGCTCAATGTACCCCCTGACCTCCACCTGGTCACCAGCGAATCCATATAAGCACCCTCCATAGGGCCTCAGCTGGTCAAGGGGCAATTCCAGCTGCGTGAAAGTCGGCCAGAACATCACGTCTGCCGAGCTTCCTTGGTCCACCAGAACTCGGTGGACCTTCCTCCCTGTTGTTATCAACGAAATAACTATGGGATCGTTGTCATGAGGCACAACGTCCCGAAGATCCTGCTTTGTGAACGTAATGTCCACCTCCGGTGAGTGATCTTCAAACATGTCCACTGCCATCACCGATCGCGCATACTTTTTCCTCTGCGATGCGGTGCATCCACCACCTGAGAAACCCCCCGCAATGGTGTGGATCTCCCCGTGGATTGGCATTTCGTGTTGTTGGGCTTCTCCACCTGCTGGCTGGGAACTCGATGCTCCCCCCGTCCTCCTGTCCAGCAGATAGTCGTTTAGGAACCCGCTCTTAACCAGGTCGTCGAGCTGGTATCCTAAAGACAAACACGAGTCCAGGTTGTGGCCAAAACACTGGTGGAACTCGCACCAGGCATCCGGCTTTGACCCCAGCACCTTGTCGCCCACCTTCTCAGGCGCCTTCAACCTAGCAGATATGTTAGGGATAGCGATCAGGTCCGCTAGACCCATGACAAATTTGTGCTTAGGCGGGCGATTGTATTCCCGGCGTGCTGGTTGTTGGCGTGCTGGCTGTTGGCGCGCTTGGCTTCTTCCCTTATTTCTCCTATCGTAAGGATAGCGAGTCCTTTGGTCTTTCCTGGCTGCCGCCGCCGTTTCCAGCACCCTCTGCGGCTGGATCCTGGTCTGGGCGCGTGGTCTGGCGGGAGCCACGCTGCCTCTGTTCTCGGCGACTTCACTCTCGTCGGCGATGTGGGCCACCGCAAGTCGCCTGACTTCAGCAAACGTCGCTGGATGAGCCCTGATCAAGGCCTCGCAGAATGGCCCTGGCTGCACGCCCTTCTTGAAGGCATAGACCAGCATTTCTTCATCCTTGGCTGGCGACCTGACCATCTGCGCGCCGAAGCGATTGAGGTAGTCTCTAAGGGACTCCCCATGGTACTGCCTTATATCAAACAGATCATAGGACACCCTCGGCGGTGCCTTATTCACAATGTACTGCTCGACAAAGATTTTCGAGAATTGTTGAAAATTGGTTATGTGGCCATTAGGCAGGCTCACAAACCACTCCATCGCCGTTCCCTGGAGCGTACTCACGAACATCTTGCAGTAGACGGCGTCTGACCCTCCCGACAGCATCATCTGCATGTGGAACGTGGTCAGATGAGCCTCTGGATCCTCCACGCCGGTAAAAACAGCTTTAACCGGAACCACACTCGTGGGAATAGGCGTGTCGGTAATCGCCTGAACAAAAGGCATTGGGAAAACACGAGGTGGCGTAGACGGCGCCACCTCTTCAGCAGAAGAACGTCCCTGCTGCTCCTGAAGAGCTCGCCGCAGCTCCTCAGTTACCTTGCTGAGCTCCTCGTTCCTGGCGCGAGAGGCGACCAGGTCCTCATGTATCCTTGCCTGCTCGACGCGCGAGGCTTCTACAGTGGCCTGCAACGAGCGCATCATTTCTGCCATCTGCGCCATGGTCATGGCGGCGTCGCCTTCAGCTGCGACAGGCGCCACGGGACTGGAACGATTGCTTCTCATTTTTCTCATTAACTTCAGCGAACCACAGAAATACAACAAACAACACTTCAACCACGATCGAATCAGCGATCAATCGGAGAAAACTCAAGAAACTGCGCAAGAACCCAAGAACACCGCAAACCTTCGAAGAAAATCGCAGCTTCACCAAAAACCACCGTTTCCCCGCGAACCAACCAAGCAAACGAAAGAACTCGAATCCACCGATCGAAAAGCCAAACAAATGGTTCAAAACGCAAACCTCACCGAACGAAACTCAAAGAAACCACGAACGACGGTTGCACCAGCACACAACCACGCCGAAAACCTCGAAAGCTTCCACGAACTCACGCTGTGGATGGGAGCAAGCTTTACACGGCCCCACGGTGGGCGCCTGATGATCCTGCCTATTGACCGGAGCGCTGGAGAATGCCTCGTCAAAGGATCGACGTGCGCGCCGCTTCTCACTTCCGTTCCTCCTCTGGATCTATCTCAAGAACCTGCAAAGAAACGATACGGCGCCGCTGTGGCCGATCGCACTCCGACGCTCAAGTCAGTGACGGTATCACCAAATACTAAGAACGAGAACCGTGCAAATCCTCTCTCTCTCGCAAGCGTAAAGTGTATGAACTGAACGTGCCTACCTCAGAAAGTCTGTTAAGAACTCTTATATACCTGGTGGTTTTCTCTCTCCTGGCAGTTACAGACTTGGACACGTGGCTTGCATCCAACTGTACACGTGCCATCATCTGGAGGCTCCCTGACTTGGCGCTGCTTCTACTCTTATTTTGGCTAAGTTACTTATGCATGGTACTGCCCAGTGCATAGCTAACTTAGGAGTGCGATCTCTACTGAAACTGGCGAGTTAGGGCCTTCATACACCTTCCCTGTGGTCTCGCCGGCCGCCTTCATAATCTGCTTCTCCTTCGTCTTCGGCGATGTGCTTATTCTGGCGATCTCCGACTGCTTGGTCGCCTGAGTCTACATCTGGCGACTTCATCTTCAACCTGGCGATCGCCTATTCTGGTAAACTGGAAATCGGAACACGCCAACTTAACAATCGGCGACCACACGTGCCTCCCGACTTCCTTCCTATCTACCAACCTGGCGCCTTGTCAACACGCCTACACTGTAGCAGGATGCCACGTCATCAGGAGCATTAGTCAATTTTTCTTTTAAAGTATCAAAAGCATTTTGTTGTGCTTCTCCCCAATGAAAGACCACATCCTTTTTCACTATGTCATTGAGTGGTGCGGCAATGGTACCAAAGTTTGGGACAAATCTTCTATAGAAAGAAGCTAGTCCATGAAAACTTCGGACCTCATTCAAAGATTTTGGTGTAGGCCAATTTTGAATGGCCACCACCTTTGCTTTGTCCACATGGACCCCTTTACAACTCACAACAAACCCTAGGAATTCTATATGATCAAGAGCAAACATACATTTAGCAAGGTTAGCATACAAATGTTCCTTCCTAAGGGTTTCCAAAACTTGCCTAACATGCAACCTATGGTCATTCAAAGATAAGCTATAAATGAGAATGTCATCAAAGTAAACCACAACAAACTTACCAATGAAAGGTCTAAGAACATGATGCATGAGGCGCATGAAGGTACTTGGTGCATTAGTTAAACCAAAAGGCATAACTAACCACTCATATAAACCAAAGTTGGTCTTAAAAGCCGTCTTCCATTCATCACCCGGTTTGATACGGATTTGATTGTAGCCGCTTTTAAGATCAATCTTTGAAAAGATTTTAGAACCATGTAATTCATCCAACAAATCATCTAGTCTAGGTATGGGATGCCTATACTTAATGGTTATGTTATTTATGGCCCTACAATCCGAACACATTCGCCATGTGCCATCCTTTTTTGGCACTAAGATGATAGGCATAGCACAAGGACTCATGCTATCTTGCACCCACCCTTTCTCAATCAAAGCCTCAACTTGTTGGCGAATTTCCTTGGTTTCACTTGGATTGGTCCTATATGCTGGACGATTTGGTAAAGAAGAGCCCGGTATCAAGTCAATTTGGTGCTCAATCCCTCTCAAAGGTGGAAGTCCTTTTGGAGGATCTTGAAACACATCTTTGAACTCTTCTACCAAATTTTCCAAGCAATGAGGACTATCAACAAGTGATTCTACTCTAAGAGTTCTAGGGATGGCTAAAAAAAGAGGATGATGAGCCACTATTTCCCTTTCAATGTCACGCCTAGACACAAGGAGTGTAGGCTTAGAACTCTTATCTTTTTTATTTTTTTGATCTTTTTCACTCTCCCTCTTTTTCTTCATGATAACTTGGTCCTCATGGACTTCTCTTGGAGAGAGAGATTTTAAAGTAACCTTGTGACCATGGAATTCAAAAGATAATTTTTTGGTAAAGCCATCATGTAAAACTTTTCTATCAAATTGCCAAGGCCTTCCCAAAAGAACATGATCTGGTCCTGGAGCTCAACCTCCAGGGATCTTCCCAGCTTGAAGATTTTTCCCCCGATCTCTTTCTCGAGCCACAGCTCGACGGGTTTTGGTCTGGTTTCTCTGGCGATCACCGCCCTGGCGATTCCCAGTTCTCTCGCTTCCTCAGGGCGATTCCTTGCCTCTTCTTCCTCCAGACCGGCATTCCCCTCCCCTAGCTCAGCATCCACCATCTCCACGTCTCTTCCGGCGGTCTCTTCTATTTCCGTCGACCTGGGCTTCACACCGGGAGGCGGGGTGGTTGTTACGTAACTCACCGATCTTTTGTTTTTCAGGCTATTCTCATAGCACTTCTTCGCTTCTTTCTGATCGGATTTGATGGTGATCACCACCCCCTCCATAGATGGCAACTTCACCTTCATGTGCCGGGTCGACGGTATAGCGCCTATCCTGTTGAGCGTGGGCCTTCCCAACAGGATGTTGTATGCTGAAGGAGCGTTTACAACAAGGTATTTGATTTTCTCCGTTCTCGAACCCGCCTTGTCTGTAAACGTAGTCCTCAATTCTATGTACCCCCTGACCTCCACCTGGTCACCGGCGAAACCATACAAACACCCTCCATAGGGCCTCAGCTGGTCAAGGGGCAGCTCCAACTGCGTGAAAGTCGGCCAGAACATCACGTCCGCCGAGCTTCCTTGGTCCACCAGAACCCTGTGGACCTTTCTTCCTACAGTGATCAAAGAAATTACTATGGGATCGTTGTCATGAGGCACAACGTCCCGAAGATCCTGCTTGGTGAATGTAATGTCCGCTTCCGGCGAGTGGTCTTCAAACATATCCACCGTCATCACAGACCTCGCGTACCTCTTCCTCTGTGATGCGGTGCATCCACCTCCTGAGAAACCCCCTGCAATGGTGTGGATTTCCCCGTGTGTAGGCATTTCGTGCTGCTGGGCTTCTCCACCTGCTGGTTGGGAGCTCGACGCGCCCCCCGTCCTTCTGTCCAGCAAATAGTCATTTAGGAACCCGCTCTTTACCAGATCGTCGAGCTGGTATCCTAAAGCTAAACACGAATCCACGGTGTGTCCAAAGCCCTGGTGAAACTCACACCAGGCGTCTGGCTTTGGTCCCAGCACCTTGTCGCCCACCTTCTCTGGCGCTTTCAACCTAGCAGATATATTGGGAATGGCGATCAGGTCCGCCAATCCCATGACAAACTTGTGCTTAGGCGGGCGATTGTATTCCCAGCGTGCTGGTTGCTGGCGCCCTTGGCTTCTGCCCTTGTTCTTCCTTGGATCATAAGGATGGCGAGTCCTCTGATCCCTTCTGGCCGTCGCTGTCTCTAGCACCCTCTGTGGCTGGATCCTGGTCTGGGCACGTGGCCTAGCGAGAGCCACGCTTCCTCTCTTCTCGGCGACCTCGCTCTCATCGACGATGTGGGCCACCGCAAGTCGCCTAACCTCAGCAAAGGTGGGGGTTGAGCCCTGATCAGTGCCTCGCAGAATGGTCCTGGTAGCACGCCCTTCTTAAATGCATATACCAGCGTTTCCTCATCTTTGGCCGGCGATCTGACCATCTGCGCCCCAAAGCGATTCAGGTAGTCCCTAAGGGACTCTCCCTGGTACTGCCTTATATCAAACAAATCGTAAGACACCCTGGGTGGTGCCTTATTCACGATGTACTGCTCGACGAAAATCTTCGAGAACTGTTGGAAGTTGGTAATGTGACCGTTAGGCAGGCTCACAAACCATTCCAGCGCCGTTCCCTGGAGTGTGCTCACGAACATCTTGCAGTATACGGCGTCTGATGAGATGAGCTTCAGGATCCTCCACGGCAGTGAAAACAGCCTTAACAGGAACCACACTCGCAGGAATAGGCGTGTCAGTAATCGCCTGATCGAAAGGCATAGGAAAAACACGAGGTGGCGACAACGGAGCGACCTCTTCAGCAATAGAACGCCCTTGCTGCTCCTGAAGAGCTTGACGTAGCTCTTCAGTCACCTTGCTGAGCTCATCATTCCTGGCCCGAGAGGCGGCCAGGTCCTCATGCATTCTCGCCTGTTCTATGCGCGTGGCTTCCACAGTTGCCTGCAACGAACGCATAATCTCTACCATCTGCGCCATGGTCATGGCAGCGACGGGCGCAACTGGACTTGAACGATTGCTTCTCATTTTTCTCATGAAACTTGGCGAATCACAGAATGCAGCGAACAACACTTACTTCAGCTACGATCGATTCAGCGATCAATCGGTAAAACCTCGCAAAACTTCGCAAGAAACTCAAGAACACAGCGAACCTCCACAGAAACCTGCAACCCCACCAGAAACCACCGCTTCTCCCACGACAAACCAAACGAGCCAAAGAACTCAAACTTCACCGAACAAAAACCCAAACGAACGGTGGAAAACGCGAAATCACCGAACAAATCTCAAACGAACAGCGAACAGTGGTTGCACCAGCACACAACCACGCAGAAAACGACGAAAACCTCCAAGAACTCACGCTGTGGATGGGAACAGATTTTACACGGCCCCACGGTGGGCGCCTGATGATCCTTCCAGTTGACCGGGACGCAAGAACCTTGCCTCGTCAAACCTGGATCGACTTCTGCGCCGTGTTAGCCTCCTTCCTTCACCGCGATTCACCTCAAGAACCTGCAAAAGACAGAACGGCGCTGCTGCGGCCGATCACGCTCCGACGCCCAAGTCAGCGGCTGAACCACCAAATACTAAGAGAAAACTCAAGAACTCTAAGGAACCGTGCAAAAATTCTCTCTCAGCGTACTCAAGACTCGCAAGCGTAAAGAAACAATCTAAACGTGCGTCCCTCGGAAGTTCGTTAGAATGTCTTATATACCTGTGCACTTTCTCTCTCTTGACAGTTACACATCTGGACACGTGGCTCGCATCCAACTGTACACGTGTCAACATCTGGAGCATCCTTGACTTGGGCGCCACTTCTTACTCTTCAAGCTTTTGGCTAAGTTACTTATGCATGACACAACTCAGTGCATAGCTGCCTTGGAGCGTGATCTCTTATGAGTGGCGAGTTCGGGTGCCTTCGTACACACCTTCCCTGTGGTCTCGCCGGCCGCCTTCATGATCTGCTTTACTTGCCTCACCGTGTATGTTCAGGTAAGCCGTCTCCCGACCTCATCCTCTGGCTAGCTATGAAATGACTACCAGACTTCATCTTCGGCGATGTCCTTGTTTCGGCAATCTCTAACCACCACGTGGTCGTAGGTTCGCATCTGGCGACTTCATCTCAAACCCGGTGACCGCCGGTTTAGGTATGCTAGAGACCGGGCACACGCCTACAAAATAGCTCGATACCACGTTATCACTTCCGACTACCAGGACGGTACAATTATACAGAACATTCACTTTCTTATAGTTTCCTAGGTTATAAAACCTTAGATTGTAAATGAAAGAAGTATTCAACATATCAAAACACAATTTTAACACATGAAATTGTTTTTCAAAGATATCATAAGTGTTTCAATCAATGAATAGACAATACATTGTAAAAGAAGTATTAAACATATCAAAATACAATTTGAACACATGAAATGGTTTTTCAAGGGTATCCTAGGTGTTTGAATCAATTAATAGACCTTAGAACATACGAAAACACAATTTTAACACATGAAATTGTTTTTCAAAGATATTCATCAGTGTTTCAATCAATTAATAGACTAAGATTGTAAAAGAAATATTAAACATATCAAAACATAAGTTTAAAACATGGAATTGGTTTCAAAGATATCATAAGTGTTTTCAATCAATTAATAGCGAAAAGAAAAGAACAAGTTGCAAACATTTAGTTAAGTAATACGCTTGTTTTCAATAGTTAAGATACTTTTAAATTATTATTATACAGAACATTCACTTTCTTATAGTTTCCTAGGGTATAAAACCTTAGATTGTAAATGAAAAAAGTATTAAACATATCAAAACACAACTTTAACACATGAAATTGTTTCTCAAAGATATGATAAATGTTTCAATCAATGAATAGACCTTAGATTGTAAAAGAAGTATTCAACATATCAAAATACAATTTGAACACATGAAATGGTTTTTCAAGGGTATCCTAGGTGTTTGAATCAATTAATAGACCTTAGAACATACGAAAACACAATTTTAACACATGAAATTGGTTTTCAAAGATATTCATAAGTGTTTCGATCAATTAATAGACTAAGATTGTAAAAGAAATATTAAACATATCAAAACACAAGTTTAACACATGGAATTGGGTTTCAAAGATATAATAAGTGTTATCAATCAATTAATAGCGAAAAGAAAATAACAAGTTGCAAACATTTAGTTATGTAATACGCTTGTTTTCAATAGTTAAGATACTTTTAAACTATTATTATAAAGAACATTCACTTTCCTATAGTTTCCTAGGTTATAAAACCTTAAATTGTAAATGAAAGAAGTATTAAACATATCAAAACACAATTTTAACACATGAAATTGTTTTTCAAAGATATCATAAGTGTTTCAATCAATGAATAGACCTTAGATTTTAAAAGAAGTATTAAACATATCAAAATACAATTGGAACACATGAAATGGTTTTTCAAGGGTATCCTAGGTGTTTGAATCAATTAATAGACCTTAGAACATACGGAAACACAATTTTAACACATGAAATTGTTTTTCAAAGATATTCATAAGTGTTTCAATCAATTAATAGACTAAGATTGTAAAAGAAATATTAAACATGTCAAAATACAATTTTAACACATGGAAATGGTTTTCAAAGATATCATAAGTGTTTTCAATCAATTAATAGCGAAAAGAAAAGAACAAGTTGCAAACATTTAGTTAAGTAATACGCTTGTTCTCAATAGTTAAGATACTTTTAAATTATTATTATACAGAACATTCACTTTCTTATAGTTTCCTAGGTTTTAAAATCTTAGATTATAAATGAAAGAAGTATTAAACATATCAAAACACAATTTTAACACATGAAATTGTTTCTCAAAGATATGATAAGTGTTTCAATCAACGAATAGACCTTAGATTGTAAAAGAAGTATTCAACATATCAAAATACAATTTGAACACATGAAATGGTTTTTCCAGGGTATCCTAGGTGTTTGAATCAATTAATAGACCTTAGAACATACGAAAACACAATTTTAACACATGAAATTGGTTTTCAAAGATATTCATAAGTGTTTCAATCAATTAATAGACTAAGATTGTAAAAGAAATATTAAACATATCAAAACACAAGTTTAACACATGGAATTGGGTTTCAAAGATATAATAAGTGTTATCAATCAATTAATAGCGAAAAGAAAATAACAAGTTGCAAACATTTAGTTATGTAATACGCTTGTTTTCAATAGTTAAGATACTTTTAAACTATTATTATAAAGAACATTCACTTTCCTATAGTTTCCTAGGTTATAAAACCTTAAATTGTAAATGAAAGAAGTATTAAACATATCAAAACACAATTTTAACACATGAAATTGTTTTTCAAAGATATCATAAGTGTTTCAATCAATGAATAGACCATACATTGTAAAAGAAGTATTAAACATATCAAAATACAATTGGAACACATGAAATGGTTTTTCAAGGGTATCTTAGGGGTTTCAATCAATTAATAGACCTTAGAACATACGGAAACACAATTTTAACACATGAAATTGTTTTTCAAAGATATTCATAAGTGTTTCAATCAATTAATAGACTAAGATTGTAAAAGAAATATTAAACATGTCAAAATACAATTTTAACACATGGAAATGGTTTTCAAAGATATCATAAGTGTTTTCAATCAATTAATAGCGAAAAGAAAAGAACAAGTTGCAAACATTTAGTTAAGTAATACGCTTGTTCTCAATAGTTAAGATACTTTTAAATTATTATTATACAGAACATTCACTTTCTTATAGTTTCCTAGGTTATAAAACCTTAGATTGTGAATGAAAGAAGTATTAAACATATCAAAACACAATTTTAACACATGAAATTGTTTCTCAAAGATATGATAAGTGTTTCAATCAACAAATAGACCTTAGATTGTAAAAGAAGTATTCAATATATCAAAATACAATTTGAACACATGAAATGGTTTTTCAAGGGTATCCTAGGTGTTTGAATCAATTAATAGACCTTAGAACATACGAAAACACAATTTTAACACATGAAATTGGTTTTCAAAGATATTCATAAGTGTTTCAATCAATTAATAGACTAAGATTGTAAAAGAAATATTAAACATATCAAAACACAAGTTTAACACATGGAATTGGGTTTCAAAGATATAATAAGTGTTATCAATCAATTAATAGCGAAAAGAAAATAACAAGTTGCAAACATTTAGTTATGTAATACGCTTGTTTTCAATAGTTAAGATACTTTTAAACTATTATTATAAAGAACATTCACTTTCCTATAGTTTCCTAGGTTATAAAACCTTAAATCGTAAATGAAAGAAGTATTAAACATATCAAAACACAATTTTAACACATGAAATTGTTTTTCAAAGATATCATAAGTGTTTCAATCAATGAATAGACCTTAAATTTTAAAAGAAGTATTAAACATATCAAAATACAATTGGAACACATGAAATGGTTTTTCAAGGGTATCCTAGGTGTTTCAATCAATTAATAGACCTTAGAACATACGGAAACACAATTTTAACACATGAAATTGTTTTTCAAAGATATTCATAAGTGTTTCAATCAATTAATAGACTAAGATTGTAAAAGAAATATTAAACATGTCAAAATACAATTTTAACACATGGAAATGGTTTTCAAAGATATCATAAGTGTTTTCAATCAATTAATAGCGAAAAGAAACGAAGAAGTTGCAAACATTTAGTTAAGTAATACGCTTGTTCTCAATAGTTAAGATACTTTTAAATTATTATTATACAGAACATTCACTTTCTTATAGTTTCCTAGGTTTTAAAATCTTAGATTATAAATGAAAGAAGTATTAAACATATCAAAACACAATTTTAACACATGAAATTGTTTCTCAAAGATATGATAAGTGTTTCAATCAACGAATAGACCTTAGATTGTAAAAGAAGTATTCAACATATCAAAATACAATTTGAACACATGAAATGGTTTTTCAAGGGTATCCTAGGTGTTTGAATCAATTAATAGACCTTCGAACATACGAAAACACAATTTTAACACATGAAATTGGTTTTCAAAGATATTCATAAGTGTTTCAATCAATTAATAGACTAAGATTGTAAAAGAAATATTAAACATATCAAAACACAAGTTTAACACATGGAATTGGGTTTCAAAGATATAATTAGTGTTATCAATCAATTAATAGCGAAAAGAAAATAACAAGTTGCAAACATTTAGTTAAGTAATACGCTTGTTTTCAATAGTTAAGATACTTTTAAACTATTATTATAAAGAACATTCACTTTCCTATAGTTTCCTAGGTTATAAAACCTTAGATTGTAAATGAAAGAAGTATTAAACATATCAAAACACAATTTTAACACATTAAATTGTTTTTCAAAGATATCATAAGTGTTTCAATCAATGAATAGACCTTAGATTGTAAAAGAAATATTAAACATTTCAAAATACAATTTGAACACATGAAATGGTTTTTCAAGGGTATCCTAGGTGTTTGAATCAATTAATAGACCTTAGAACATACGAAAACACAATTTTAACACATGAAATTGTTTTTCCAAGATATTCATCAGTGTTTCAATCAATTAATAGACTAAGATTGTAAAAGAAATATTAAACATATCAAAACATAATTTTAAAACATGGAATTGTTTTTCAAAGATATCATAAGTGTTTTCAATCAATTAATAGCGAAAAGAAAATAACAAGTTGCAAACATTTAGTTAAGTAATACGCTTGTTTTCAATAGTTAAGAAACTTTTAAACTATTATTATAGAGAACATTCACTTTCCTATAGTTTCCTAGTTTATAAAACCTTACATTGTAAATTGAAGATGAATTAAACATATCAAAACACAATTTTAACACATGAAACTGTTTTTCAAAGATATCATAAGTGTTTCAATCAATGAATAGACCTGAGATTGTAAAAGAAGTATTAAACATATCAAAATACAATTTGAACACATGAAATGGTTTTTCAAGGGTATCCTAGGTGTTTGAATCAATTAATAGACCTTAGAACATACGAAAACACAATTTTAACACATGAAATTGGTTTTTAAAGATATTCATAAGTGTTTCAATCAATTAATAGACTAAGATTGTAAAAGAAATATTAAACATATCAAAATACAAGTTTAACACATGGAAATGGTTTTCAGAGATATCATAAGTGTTTTCAATCAATTAATAGCGAAAAGAAAAGAACAAGTTGCAAACATTTAGTTAAGTAATACGCTTGTTTTCAATAGTTAAGATACTTTTAAATTATTATTATACACAACATTCATTTTCTTATAGTTTCCTAGGTTATAAAACCTTAGATTGTAAATGAAAGAAGTATTAAACATATCAAAACACAATTTTAACACATGAAATTGTTTTTCAAAGATATCATAAGTGTTTCAATCAATGAATAGACCTTAGATTTTAAAAGAAGTATTAAACATATCAAAATACAATTGGAACACATGAAATTGTTTTTCAAGGGTATCCTAGGTGTTTGAATCAATTAATAGACCTTAGAACATACGGAAACACAATTTTAACACATGAAATTGTTTTTCAAAGATATTCATAAGTGTTTCAATCAATTAATAGACTAAGATTGTAAAAGAAATATTAAACATATCAAAACATAAGTTTAAAACATGGAATTGGTTTCAAAGATATCATAAGTGTTTTCAATTAATTAATAGCGAAAAGAAAAGAACAAGTTGCAAACATTTAGTTAAGTAATACGCTTGTTTTCAATAGTTAAGATACTTTTAAACTATTATTATACAGAAGATTCACTTTCTTATAGTTTCCTAGGTTATAAAACCTTAGATTGTAAATGAAAGAAGTATTAAACATATCAAAACACAATTTTAACACATGAAATTGTTTTTCAAAGATATCATAAGTGTTTCAATCAATGAATAGACCATACATTGTAAAAGAAGTATTAAACATATCAAAATACAATTTGAACACATGAAATGGTTTTTCAAGGGTATCCTAGGTGTTTGAATCAATTAATAGACCTTAGAACATACGAAAACACAATTTTAACACATGAAATTGTTTTTCAAAGATATTCATCAGTGTTTCAATCAATTAATAGACTAAGATTGTAAAAGAAATATTAAACATATCAAAACATAAGTTTAAAACATGGAATTGGTTTCAAAGATATCATAAGTGTTTTCAATCAATTAATAGCGAAAAGAAAAGAACAAGTTGCAAACATTTAGTTAAGTAATACGCTTGTTCTCAATAGTTAAGATACTTTTCAATTATTATTATACAGAACATTCACTTTCTTATAGTTTCCTAGGTTTTAAAATCTTAGATTATAAATGAAAGAAGTATTAAACATATCAAAACACAATTTTAACACATGAAATTGTTTCTCAAAGATATGATAAGTGTTTCAATCAACGAATAGACCTTAGATTGTAAAAGAAGTATTCAACATATCAAAATACAATTTGAACACATGAAATGGTTTTTCAAGGGTATCCTAGGTGTTTGAATCAATTAATAGACCTTAGAACATACGAAAACACAATTTTAACACATGAAATTGGTTTTCAAAGATATTCATAAGTGTTTCAATCAATTAATAGACTAAGATTGTAAAAGAAATATTAAACATATCAAAACACAAGTTTAACACATGGAATTGGGTTTCAAAGATATAATAAGTGTTATCAATCAATTAATAGCGAAAAGAAAATAACAAGTTGCAAACATTTAGTTATGTAATACGCTTGTTTTCAATAGTTAAGATACTTTTAAACTATTATTATAAAGAACATTCACTTTCCTATAGTTTCCTAGGTTATAAAACCTTAAATTGTAAATGAAAGAAGTATTAAACATATCAAAACACAATTTTAACACATGAAATTGTTTTTCAAAGATATCATAAGTGTTTCAATCAATGAATAGACCATACATTGTAATAGAAGTATTAAACATATCAAAATACAATTGGAACACATGAAATGGTTTTTCAAGGGTATCCTAGGTGTTTGAATCAATTAATAGACTTTAGAACATACGGAAACACAATTTTAACACATGAAATTGTTTTTCAAAGATATTCATAAGTGTTTCAATCAATTAATAGACTAAGATTGTAAAAGAAATATTAAACATGTCAAAATACAATTTTAACACATGGAAATGGTTTTCAAAGATATCATAAGTGTTTTCAATCAATTAATAGCGAAAAGAAAAGAACAAGTTGCAAACATTTAGTTAAGTAATACGCTTGTTCTCAATAGTTAAGATACTTTTAAATTATTATTATACAGAACATTCACTTTCTTATAGTTTCCTAGGTTTTAAAATCTTAGATTATAAATGAAAGAAGTATTAAACATATCAAAACACAATTTTAACACATGAAATTGTTTCTCAAAGATATGATAAGTGTTTCAATCAACGAATAGACCTTAGATTGTAAAAGAAGTATTCAATATATCAAAATACAATTTGAACACATGAAATGGTTTTTCAAGGGTATCCTAGGTGTTTGAATCAATTAATAGACCTTAGAACATACGAAAACACAATTTTAACACATGAAATTGGTTTTCAAAGATATTCATAAGTGTTTCAATCAATTAATAGACTAAGATTGTAAAAGAAATATTAAACATATCAAAACACAAGTTTAACACATGGAATTGGGTTTCAAAGATATAATAAGTGTTATCAATCAATTAATAGCGAAAAGAAAATAACAAGTTGCAAACATTTAGTTATGTAATACGCTTGTTTTCAATAGTTAAGATACTTTTAAACTATTATTATAAAGAACATTCACTTTCCTATAGTTTCCTAGGTTATAAAACCTTAAATTGTAAATGAAAGAAGTATTAAACATATCAAAACACAATTTTAACACATGAAATTGTTTTTCAAAGATATCATAAGTGTTTCAATCAATGAATAGACCTTAGATTTTAAAAGAAGTATTAAACATATCAAAATACAATTGGAACACATGAAATGGTTTTTCAAGGGTATCTTAGGTGTTTCAATCAATTAATAGACCTTAGAACATACGGAAACACAATTTTAACACATGAAATTGTTTTTCAAAGATATTCATAAGTGTTTCAATCAATTAATAGACTAAGATTGTAAAAGAAATATTAAACATGTCAAAATACAATTTTAACACATGGAAATGGTTTTCAAAGATATCATAAGTGTTTTCAATCAATTAATAGCGAAAAGAAACGAACAAGTTGCAAACATTTAGTTAAGTAATACGCTTGTTCTCAATAGTTAAGATACTTTTAAATTATTATTATACAGAACATTCACTTTCTTATAGTTTCCTAGGTTTTAAAATCTTAGATTATAAATGAAAGAAGTATTAAACATATCAAAACACAATTTTAACACATGAAATTGTTTCTCAAAGATATGATAAGTGTTTCAATCAACGAATAGACCTTAGATTGTAAAAGAAGTATTCAACATATCAAAATACAATTTGAACACATGAAATGGTTTTTCAAGGGTATCCTAGGTGTTTGAATCAATTAATAGACCTTAGAACATACGAAAACACAATTTTAACACATGAAATTGGTTTTCAAAGATATTCATAAGTGTTTCAATCAATTAATAGACTAAGATTGTAAAAGAAATATTAAACATATCAAAACACAAGTTTAACACATGGAATTGGGTTTCAAAGATATAATTAGTGTTATCAATCAATTAATAGCGAAAAGAAAATAACCAGTTGCAAACATTTAGTTAAGTAATACGCTTGTTTTCAATAGTTAAGATACTTTTAAACTATTATTATAAAGAACATTCACTTTCCTATAGTTTCCTAGGTTATAAAACCTTAGATTGTAAATGAAAGAAGTATTAAACATATCAAAACACAATTTTAACACATGAAATTGTTTTTCAAAGATATCATAAGTGTTTCAATCAATGAATAGACCATACATTGTAATAGAAGTATTAAACATATCAAAATACAATTGGAACACATGAAATGGTTTTTCAAGGGTATCCTAGGTGTTTGAATCAATTAATAGACTTTAGAACATACGGAAACACAATTTTAACACATGAAATTGTTTTTCAAAGATATTCATAAGTGTTTCAATCAATTAATAGACTAAGATTGTAAAAGAAATATTAAACATGTCAAAACATAATTTTAAAACATGGAATTGTTTTTCAAAGATATCATAAGTGTTTTCAATCAATTAATAGCGAAAAGAAAATAACAAGTTGCAAACATTTAGTTAAGTAATACGCTTGTTTTCAATAGTTAAGAAACTTTTAAACTATTATTATAAAGAACATTCACTTTCCTATAGTTTCCTAGGTTATAAAACCTTACATTGTAAATTGAAGATGTATTAAACATATCAAAACACAATTTTAACACATGAAACTGTTTTTCAAAGATATCATAAGTGTTTCAATCAATGAATAGACCTGAGATTGTAAAAGAAGTATTAAACATATCAAAATACAATTTGAACACATGAAATGGTTTTTCAAGGGTATCCTAGGGGTTTGAATCAATTAATAGACCTTAGAACATACGAAAACACAATTTTAACACATGAAATTGGTTTTTAAAGATATTCATAAGTGTTTCAATCAATTAATAGACTAAGATTGTAAAAGAAATATTAAACATATCAAAATACAATTTTAACACATGGAAATGGTTTTCAGAGATATCATAAGTGTTTTCAATCAATTAATAGCGAAAAGAAAAGAACAAGTTGCAAACATTTAGTTAAGTAATACGCTTGTTTTCAATAGTTAAGATACTTTTAAATTATTATTATACACAACATTCATTTTCTTATAGTTTCCTAGGTTATAAAACCTTAGATTGTAAATGAAAGAAGTATTAAACATATCAAAACACAATTTTAACACATGAAATTGTTTTTCAAAGATATCATAAGTGTTTCAATCAATGAATAGACCTTACATTGTAAAAGAAGTATTAAACATATCAAAATACAATTTGAACACATGAAATGGTTTTTCAAGGGTATCCTAGGTTTTTAATCAATTAATAGACCTTAGAACATACGAAAACACAATTTTAACACATGAAATTGTTTTTCAAAGATATTCATCAGTGTTTCAATCAATTAATAGACTAAGATTGTAAAAGAAATATTAAACATATCAAAACATAAGTTTAAAACATGGAATTTGTTTTCAAAGATATCATAAGTGTTTTCAATCAATTAATAGCGAAAAGAAAAGAACAAGTTGCAAACATTTAGTTAAGTAATACGCTTGTTTTCAATAGTTAAGATACTTTTAAACTATTATTATAAAGAACATTCACTTTCCTATAGTTTCCTAGGTTATAAAACCTTAAGTTGTAAATGAAAGAAGTATTAAACATATCAAAACACAATTTTAACACATGAAATTGTTTTTCAAAGATATCATAAGTGTTTCAATCAATGAATAGACCTTAGATTTTAAAAGAAGTATTAAACATATCAAAATACAATTGGAACACATGAAATGGTTTTTCAAGGGTATCCTAGGTGTTTGAATCAATTAATAGACCTTAGAACATACGGAAACACAATTTTAACACATGAAATTGTTTTTCAAAGATATTCATAAGTGTTTCAATCAATTAATAGACTAAGATTGTAAAAGAAATATTAAACATATCAAAACACAAGTTTAACACATGGAATTGGGTTTCAACGATATCATAAGTGTTTTCAATCAATTTATAGTGAAAAGAAAAGAACAAGTTGCAAACATTTAGTTAAGTAATACGCTTGTTTTCAATAGTTAAGATACTTTTAAACTATTATTATACAGAACATTCACTTTCCTATAGTTTCCTAGGTTATAAAACCTTAGATTGTAAATGAAAGAAGTATTAAACATATCAAAACAGAATTTTAACACATGAAATTGTTTTTCAAAGATATCATAAGTGTTTCAATCAATTAATAGACCTTAGATTTTAAAAGAAGTATTAAACATATCAAAATACAATTGGAACACATGAAATGGTTTTTCTAGGGTATCCTAGGTGTTTGAATCAATTAATAGACCTTAGAACATACGGAAACACAATTTTAACACATGAAATTGTTTTTCAAAGATATTCATAAGTGTTTCAATCAATTAATAGACTAAGATTGTAAAAGAAATATTAAACATATCAAAATACAATTTTAACACATGGAAATGGTTTTCAAAGATATCATAAGTGTTTTCAATCAATTAATAGCGAAAAGAAAAGAACAAGTTGCAAACATTTAGTTAAGTAATACGCTTGTTCTCAATAGTTAAGATACTTTTAAATTATTATTATACAGAACATTCACTTTCTTATAGTTTCCTAGGTTATAAAACCTTAGATTGTGAATGAAATAAGTATTAAACATATCAAAACACAATTTTAACACATGAAATTGTTTCTCAAAGATATGATAAGTGTTTCAATCAACGAATAGACCTTAGGTTGTAAAAGAAGTATTTAACATATCAAAATACAATTTGAACACATGAAATGGTTTTTCAAGGGTATCCTAGGTGTTTGAATCAATTAATAGACCTTAGAACATACGAAAACACAATTTTAACACATGAAATTGGTTTTCAAAGATATTCATAAGTGTTTCAATCAATTAATAGACTAAGATTGTAAAAGAAATATTAAACATATCAAAACACAAGTTTAACACATGGAATTGTTTTTCAAAGATATCATAAGTGTTTTCAATCAATTAATAGCGAAAAGAAAATAACAAGTTGCAAACATTTAGTTAAGTAATACGCTTGTTTTCAATAGTTAAGAAACTTTTAAACTATTATTATAAAGAACATTCACTTTCCTATAGTTTCCTAGGTTATAAAACCTTACATTGTAAATTGAAGATGTATTAAACATATCAAAACACAATTTTAACACATGAAACTGTTTTTCAAAGATATCATAAGTGTTTCAATCAATGAATAGACCTGAGATTGTAAAAGAAGTATTAAACATATCAAAATACAATTTGAACACATGAAATGGTTTTTCAAGGGTATCCTAGGGGTTTGAATCAATTAATAGACCTGAGAACATACGAAAACACAATTTTAACACATGAAATTGGTTTTTAAAGATATTCATAAGTGTTTCAATCAATTAATAGACTAAGATTGTAAAAGAAATATTAAACATATCAAAATACAATTTTAACACATGGAAATGGTTTTCAGAGATATCATAAGTGTTTTCAATCAATTAATAGCGAAAAGAAAAGAACAAGTTGCAAACATTTAGTTAAGTAATTACCTTGTTTTCAATAGTTAAGATTATTTTAAATTATTATTATACACAACATTCATTTTCTTATAGTTTTCTAGGTTATAAAACCTTAGATTGTAAATGAAAGAAGTATTAAACATATCAAAACACAATTTTAACACATGAAATTGTTTTTCAAAGATATCATAAGTGTTTCAATCAATGAATAGACCTTAGATTGTAAAAGAAGTATTAAACATATCAAAATACAATTTGAACACATGAAATGGTTTTTCAAGGGTATCCTAGGTGTTTGAATCAATTAATAGACCTTAGAACATACGAAAACACAATTTTAACACATGAAATTGTTTTTCAAAGATATTCATTAGTGTTTCAATCAATTAATAGACTAAGATTGTAAAAGAAATATTAAACATATCAAAACATAAGTTTAAAACATGGAATTTGTTTTCAAAGATATCATAAGTGTTTTCAATCAATTAATAGCGAAAAGAAAAGAACAAGTTGCAAACATTTAGTTAAGTAATACGCTTGTTTTCAATAGTTAAGATACTTTTAAACTATTATTATAAAGAACATTCACTTTCCTATAGTTTCCTAGGTTATAAAACCTTAAATTGTAAATGAAAGAAGTATTAAACATATCAAAACACAATTTTAACACATGAAATTGTTTTTCAAAGATATCATAAGTGTTTCAATAAATGAATAGACCTTAGATTTTAAAAGAAGTATTAAACATATCAAAATACAATTTGAACACATGAAATGGTTTTTCAAGGGTATCCTAGGTGTTTGAATCAATTAATAAACCTTAGAACATACGAAAACACAATTTTAACACATGAAATTGTTTTTCAAAGATATTCATAAGTGTTTTAATCAATTAATAGACTAAGATTGTAAAAGAAATATTAAACATATCAAAATACAATTTTAACACATGGAAATGGTTTTCAAAGATATCATAAGTGTTTTCAATCAATTAATAGCGAAAAGAAAAGAACAAGTTGCAAACATTTAGTTAAGTAATACGCTTGTTCTCAATAGTTAAGATACTTTTAAATTATTATTATACAGAACATTCACTTTCTTATAGTTTCCTAGGTTATAAAACCTTAGATTGTGAATGAAAGAAGTATTAAACATATCAAAACACAATTTTAACACATGAAATTGTTTCTCAAACATATGATAAGTGTTTCAATCAACGAATAGACCTTAGATTGTAAAAGAAGTATTCAACATATCAAAATACAATTTGAACACATGAAATGGTTTTTCAAGGGTATACTAGGTGTTTGAATCAATTAATAGACCTTAGAACATACGAAAACACAATTTTAACACATGAAATTGTTTTTCAAAGATATTCCCTCAGTGTTTCAATCAATTAATAGACTAAGATTGTAAAAGAAATATTAAACATATCAAAACATAATTTTAAAACATGGAATTGTTTTTCAAAGATATCATAAGTGTTTTCAATCAATTAATAGCGAAAAGAAAATAACAAGTTGCAAACATTTAGTTAAGTAATACCCTTGTTTTCAATAGTTAAGATACTTTTAAACTATTATTATAAAGAACATTCACTTTCCTATAGTTTCCAAGGTTATAAAACCTTACATTGTAAATTGAAGATGTATTAAACATATCAAAACACAATTTTAACACATGAAATTGTTTTTCAAAGATATCATAAGTGTTTCAATCAATGAATAGACCTTAGATTGTAAAAGAAGTATTAAACATATCAAAATACAATCTGAACACATGAAATGGTTTTTCAAGGGTATCCTAGGTGTTTCAATCAATTAATAGACCTTAGAACATACGAAAACACAATTTTAACACATGAAATTGTTTTTCAAAGATATTCATCAGTGTTTCAATCAATTAATAGACTAAGATTGTAAAAGAAATATTAAACATATCAAAACATAATTTTAAAACATGGAATTGTTTTTCAAAGATATCATAAGTGTTTTCAATCAATTAATAGCGAAAAGAAAATAACAAGTTGCAAACATTTAGTTAAGTAATACGCTTGTTTTCAATAGTTAAGATACTTTTAAACTATTATTATAAAGAACATTCACTTTCCTATAGTTTCCTAGGTTATAAAACCTTACATTGTTAATTGAAGATGTATTAAACCTATCAAAACACAATTTTAACACATGAAATTGTTTTTCAAAGATATCATAAGTGTTTCAATCAATGAATAAACCTTAGATTGTAAAAGAAGTATTAAATATATCAAAATACAATTTGAACACATGAAATGGTTTTTCAAGGGTATCCTAGGTGTTTGAATCAATTAATAGACCTTAGAACATACGAAAACACAATTTTAACACATGAAAATGGTTTTCAAAGATATTCATAAGTGTTTCATTCAATTAATAGACTAAGATTGTAAAAGAAATATTAAACATATCAAAACACAAGTTTAACACATGGAATTGGGTTTCAACGATATCATAAGTGTTTTCAATCAATTTATAGTGAAAAGAAAAGAACAAGTTGCAAACATTTAGTTAAGTAATACGCTTGTTTTCAATAGTTAAGATACTTTTAAACTATTATTATACAGAACATTCACTTTCTTATAGTTTCCTAGGTTATAAAACCTTAGATTGTAAATGAAAGAAGTATTAAACATATCAAAACACAATTTTAACACATGAAATTGTTTTTCAAAGATATCATAAGTGTTTCAATCAATGAATAGACCTTAGATTGTAAAAGAAATATTAAACATTTCAAAATACAATTTGAACACATGAAATGGTTTTTCAAGGGTATCCTAGGTGTGTGAATCAATTAATAGACCTTAGAACATACGAAAACACAATTTTAACACATGAAATTGTTTTTCAAAGATATTCATCAGTGTTTCAATCAATTAATAGACTAAGATTGTAAAAGAAATATTAAACATATCAAAACATAATTTTAAAACATGGAATTGTTTTTCAAAGATATCATAAGTGTTTTCAATCAATTAATAGCGAAAAGAAAATAACAAGTTGCAAACATTTAGTTAAGTAATACGCTTGTTTTCAATAGTTAAGAAACTTTTAAACTATTATTATAAAGAACATTCACTTTCCTATAGTTTCCTAGGTTATAAAACCTTACATTGTAAATTGAAGATGTATTAAACATATCAAAACACAATTTTAACACATGAAACTGTTTTTCAAAGATATCATAAGTGTTTCAATCAATGAATAGACCTGAGATTGTAAAAGAAGTATTAAACATATCAAAATACAATTTGAACACATGAAATGGTTTTTCAAGGGTATCCTAGGGGTTTGAATCAATTAATAGACCTTAGAACATACGAAAACACAATTTTAACACATGAAATTGGTTTTTAAAGATATTCATAAGTGTTTCAATCAATTAATAGACTAAGATTGTAAAAGAAATATTAAACATATCAAAATACAATTTTAACACATGGAAATGGTTTTCAGAGATATCATAAGTGTTTTCAATCAATTAATAGCGAAAAGAAAAGAACAAGTTGCAAACATTTAGTTAAGTAATTACCTTGTTTTCAATAGTTAAGATACTTTTAAATTATTATTATACACAACATTCATTTTCTTATAGTTTCCTAGGTTATAAAACCTTAGATTGTAAATGAAAGAAGTATTAAACATATCAAAACACAATTTTAACACATGAAATTGTTTTTCAAAGATATCATAAGTGTTTCAATCAATGAATAGACCTTAGATTGTAAAAGAAGTATTAAAAATATCAAAATACAATTTGAACACATGAAATGGTTTTTCAAGGGTATCCTAGGTGTTTGAATCAATTAATAGACCTTAGAACATACGAAAACACAATTTTAACACATGAAATTGTTTTTCAAAGATATTCATCAGTGTTTCAATCAATTAATAGACTAAGATTGTAAAAGAAATATTAAACATATCAAAACATAAGTTTAAAACATGGAATTTGTTTTCAAAGATATCATAAGTGTTTTCAATCAATTAATAGCGAAAAGAAAAGAACAAGTTGCAAACATTTAGTTAAGTAATACGCTTGTTTTCAATAGTTAAGATACTTTTAAACTATTATTATAAAGAACATTCACTTTCCTATAGTTTCCTAGGTTATAAAACCTTAAATTGTAAATGAAAGAAGTATTAAACATATCAAAACACAATTTTAACACATGAAATTGTTTTTCAAAGATATCATAAGTGTTTCAATAAATGAATAGACCTTAGATTTTAAAAGAAGTATTAAACATATCAAAATACAATTTGAACACATGAAATGGTTTTTCAAGGGTATCCTAGGTGTTTGAATCAATTAATAAACCTTAGAACATACGAAAACACAATTTTAACACATGAAATTGTTTTTCAAAGATATTCATAAGTGTTTTAATCAATTAATAGACTAAGATTGTAAAAGAAATATTAAACATATCAAAATACAATTTTAACACATGGAAATGGTTTTCAAAGATATCATAAGTGTTTTCAATCAATTAATAGCGAAAAGAAAAGAACAAGTTGCAAACATTTAGTTAAGTAATACGCTTGTTCTCAATAGTTAAGATACTTTTAAATTATTATTATACAGAACATTCACTTTCTTATAGTTTCCTAGGTTATAAAACCTTAGATTGTGAATGAAAGAAGTATTAAACATATCAAAACACAATTTTAACACATGAAATTGTTTCTCAAACATATGATAAGTGTTTCAATCAACGAATAGACCTTATATTGTAAAAGAAGTATTCAACATATCAAAATACAATTTGAACACATGAAATGGTTTTTCAAGGGTATACTAGGTGTTTGAATCAATTAATAGACCTTAGAACATACGAAAACACAATTTTAACACATGAAATTGTTTTTCAAAGATATTCCCTCAGTGTTTCAATCAATTAATAGACTAAGATTGTAAAAGAAATATTAAACATATCAAAACATAATTTTAAAACATGGAATTGTTTTTCAAAGATATCATAAGTGTTTTCAATCAATTAATAGCGAAAAGAAAATAACAAGTTGCAAACATTTAGTTAAGTAATACCCTTGTTTTCAATAGTTAAGATACTTTTAAACTATTATTATAAAGAACATTCACTTTCCTATAGTTTCCAAGGTTATAAAACCTTACATTGTAAATTGAAGATGTATTAAACATATCAAAACACAATTTTAACACATGAAATTGTTTTTCAAAGATATCATAAGTGTTTCAATCAATGAATAGACCTTAGATTGTAAAAGAAGTATTAAACATATCAAAATACAATCTGAACACATGAAATGGTTTTTCAAGGGTATCCTAGGTGTTTGAATCAATTAATAGACCTTAGAACATACGAAAACACAATTTTAACACATGAAATTGTTTTTCAAAGATACTCATCAGTGTTTCAATCAATTAATAGACTAAGATTGTAAAAGAAATATTAAACATATCAAAACATAATTTTAAAACATGGAATTGTTTTTCAAAGATATCATAAGTGATGGAGATCAAGCCCAAGAGAACATGGAGGCCACTCATCAAGCTCAAGAAGAGGTGGAGGCACAAATGGAGGATGCCCATGGAGGTCAAAGTCCACCTCAAAGGATTACAAGAAGCATGTTCAAAGCCTTGGGAGCAAGAGGACATTTATTTTCTCTTTTTGTAGTGTCTTTAGTTGAAGGTGCTTAGAGGGAAACCTTAGAAACCTCTTTTGTTATAGCATCTTTTAGGTTTTAAATAGGACCTTTAGGGGGGTGTTTTAGTAGATAGGTGTAGGTGTAGTTTTTGGGAGGTGTCATAGTAGAAAAAGGTCACACCTCCCATGTGACTTGTTTTTGGTGGGAATTTCAAATGAGTTTATTTGAAATTTCCCACCTATTTTTCAGCACCTTAGGCTATAAATAGAGGTGCTTCCTTTGTAAAATTCAGATTTGAATTTTATCTAAAGAAACTATACTCAAAATTGGAGTGAGCATTTGGAGAGCTTTGAGCTTCTTCTCTAGTCTTATCTTGAAGGACCATGGTTTCCTCAAGTGGCGGCTTCCACACTCATCTAGGAGCATCCATTCTTCTAGTGGCGTGATCATCCAACCATTCCTCCATCTTCATGAGCATTCTCTTCTCCTTCCTTTCTTCTTCTTCAATTTGTTCTTATTGCCTTGAGTTTTGAGTTGTTTTTGTTTCGGTTCCTTTAATTTTCCAGCACCTATTTTCTGTTTAGTTTTTTTAAATTCTGTTCGGTTCTTTTGTTTTGAAGTTCAATTCTGTTCGGTTTGTTCTTTTCCTTCTCCTTTGTTGATTCAATTTGACAATATTTGGTTCATCCAAATGAGTTTGGGATTTGGTACTTGTTTTGGTGAGTTCTTGATCTTAGAACTATGATCCAACTTCTAAGAAAGTGCCTCTACATTTTCCAGCTCAAGGTGATTCCTCAAAGTGTCAAGAATCTTGTTCTATGTGGCTATTGGAATCACATCAATAAGTGTTTTCAATCAATTAATAGCGAAAAGAAAATAACAAGTTGCAAACATTTAGTTAAGTAATACGCTTGTTTTCAATAGTTAAGATACTTTTAAACTATTATTATAAAGAACATTCACTTTCCTATAGTTTCCTAGGTTATAAAACCTTACATTGTTAATTGAAGATGTATTAAACCTATCAAAACACAATTTTAACACATGAAATTGTTTTTCAAAGATATCATAAGTGTTTCAATCAATGAATAAACGTTAGATTGTAAAAGAAGTATTAAATATATCAAAATACAATTTGAACACATGAAATGGTTTTTCAAGGGTATCCTAGGTGTTTGAATCAATTAATAGACCTTAGAACATACGAAAACACAATTTTAACACATGAAATTGGTTTTCAAAGATATTCATAAGTGTTTCATTCAATTAATAGACTAAGATTGTAAAAGAAATATTAAACATATCAAAACACAAGTTTAACACATGGAATTGGGTTTCAACGATATCATAAGTGTTTTCAATCAATTTATAGTGAAAAGAAAAGAACAAGTTGCAAACATTTAGTTAAGTAATACGCTTGTTTTCAATAGTTAAGATACTTTTAAACTATTATTATACAGAACATTCACTTTCTTATAGTTTCCTAGGTTATAAAACCTTAGATTGTAAATGAAAGAAGTATTAAACATATCAAAACACAATTTTAACACATGAAATTGTTTTTCAAAGATATCATAAGTGTTTCAATCAATTAATAGACCTTAGATTCTTAAGGAAGTATTAAACATATCAACATACAATTTGAACACATGAAATGGTTTTTCAAGGGTATCCTAGGTGTTTAAATCAATTAATAGACCTTAGAACATACGAAAACACAATTTTAACACATGAAATGGTTTTCAAACATATTCATCAGTGTTTCAATGAATTAATAGACTAAGATTGTAAAAGAAATATTAAACATATCAAAACACAAGTTTAACACATGGAATTGTGTTTGAAAGATATCATAAGTGTTTTCAATCAATTAATAGTGAAAAGAAAAGAACAAGTTGCAAACATTTAGTTAAGTAATACGCTTGTATTCAATAGTTAAGATACTTTTCAACTATTATTATACAGAACATTCACTTTCTTATAGTTTCCTAGGTTATAAAACCTTAGATTGTAAATGAAAGAAGTATTAAACATATCAAAACACAATTTTAACACATGAAATTGTTTTTCAAAGATATCATAAGTGTTTCAATAAATGAATAGACCTTAGATTGTAAAAGAAGTATTAAACATATCAAAATACAATTTGAACACATGAAATGGTTTTTCAAGGGTATCCTAGGTGTTTGAATCAATTAATAGACCTTAGAACATACGAAAACACAATTTTAATACATGAAATTGTTTTTCAAAGATATTCAAAAGTGTTTCAATCAATTAATAGACTAAAATTGTAAAAGAAATATTAAACATATCAAAACACAATTTTAACACATGAAATTGGTTTTCAAAGATATCATAAGTGTTTTCAATCAATTAATAGCGAAAAGAAAAGAACAAGTTGCAAACATTTAGTTAAGTAATACGCTTGTTTTCAATAGTTAAGATACTTTTAAATTATTATCATACACAACATTCATTTTCTTATAGTTTCCTAGGTTATAAAACCTTAAATTGTAAATGAAAGAAGTATTAAACATATCAAAACACAATTTTAACACATGAAATTGTTTCTCAAAGATATGATAAGTGTTTCAATCAAGGAATAGACCTTAGATTGTAAAAGAAGTATTCAACATATCAAAATACAATTTGAACACATGAAATGGTTTTTCAAGGGTATCCTAGGTGTTTGAATCAATTAATAGACCTTAGAACATACGAAAACACAATTTTAACACATGAAGTTGTTTTTCAAAGATATGCATAAGTGTTTCAATCAATTAATAGACTAAGAATGTAAAAGAAATATTAAACATATCAAAACACAATTTTAACACATGGAATTGGGTTTCAAAGATATCATAAGTGTTTTGAATCAATTAATAGCGAAAAGAAAAGAACAAGTTGCAAACATTTAGTTAAGTAATACGCTTGTTCTCAATAGTTAAGATACTTTTAAATTATTATTATACAGAACATTCACTTTCTTATAGTTTCCTAGGTTATAAAATCTTAGATTGTAAATGAAAGAAGTATTAAACATATCAAAACACAATTTTAACACATGAAATTGTTTCTCAAAGATATGATAAGTGTTTCAATCAACGAATAGACCTTAAATTGTAAAAGAAGTATTCAACATATCAAAATACAATTTGAACACATGAAATGGTTTTTCAAGGGTATCCTAGGTGTTTGAATCAATTAATAGACCTTAGAACATACGAAAACACAATTTTAACACATGAAATTGGTTTTCAAAGATATTCATAAGTGTTTCAATCAATTAATAGACTAAGATTGTAAAAGAAATATTAAAAATATCAAAACACAATTTTCACACATGGAATTGGTTTTCAAAGATATCATAAGTGTTTTCATTCATTTAATAGCGAAAAGAAAAGAACAAGTTGCAAACATTTAGTTAAGTAATACGCTTGTTTTCAATAGTTAAGATACTTTTAAACTATTATTATAAAGAACATTCACTTTCCTATAGTTTCCTAGGTTATAAAACCTTAGATTGTAAATGAAAGAAGTGTTAAACATATCAAAACACAATTTTAACACATGAAATTGTTTTTCAAAGATATCATAAGTGTTTCAATCAATGAATAGACCTTAGATTGTAAAAGAAATATTAAACATTTCAAAATACAATTTGAACACATGAAATGGTTTTTCAAGGGTATCCTAGGTGTTTGAATCAATTAATAGACCTTAGAACATACCAAAACACAATTTTAACACATGAAATTGTTTTTCAAAGATATTCCCTCAGTGTTTCAATCAATTAATAGACTAAGATTGTAAAAGAAATATTAAACATATCAAAACATAATTTTAAAACATGGAATTGTTTTTCAAAGATATCATAAGTGTTTTCAATCAATTAATAGCGAAAAGAAAATAACAAGTTGCAAACATTTAGTTAAGTAATACCCTTGTTTTCAATAGTTAAGATACTTTTAAACTATTATTATAAAGAACATTCACTTTCCTATAGTTTCCAAGGTTATAAAACCTTACATTGTAAATTGAAGATGTATTAAACATATCAAAACACAATTTTAACACATGAAATTGTTTTTCAAAGATATGATAAGTGTTTCAATCAATGAATAGACCTTAGATTGTAAAAGAAGTATTAAACATATCAAAATACAATCTGAACACATGAAATGGTTTTTCAAGGGTATCCTAGGTGTTTGAATCAATTAATAGACCTTAGAACATACGAAAACACAATTTTAACACATGAAGTTGTTTTTCAAATATATGCAAAAGTGTTTCAATCAATTAATACACTAAGAATGTAAAAGAAATATTAAACATATCAAAACACAATTTTAACACATGGAATTGGGTTTCAAAGATATCATAAGTGTTTTCAATCAATTAATAGCGAAAAGAAAAGAACAAGTTGCAAACATTTAGTTAAGTAATACGCTTGTTCTCAATAGTTAAGATACTTTTAAATTATTATTATACAGAACATTCACTTTCTTATAGTTTCCTAGGTTATAAAACCTTAGATTGTAAATGAAAGAAGTATTAAACATATCAAAACACAATTTTAACACATGAAATTGTTTCTCAAAGATATGATAAGTGTTTCAATCAACGAATAGACCTTAAATTGTAAAAGAAGTATTCAACATATCAAAATACAATTTGAACACATGAAATGGTTTTTCAAGGGTATCCTAGGTGTTTGAATCAATTAATAGACCTTAGAACATACGAAAACACAATTTTAACACATGAAATTGGTTTTCAAAGATATTCATAAGTGTTTCAATCAATTAATAGACTAAGATTGTAAAAGAAATATTAAAAATATCAAAACACAATTTTCACACATGGAATTGGTTTTCAAAGATATCATAAGTGTTTTCATTCATTTAATAGCGAAAAGAAAAGAACAAGTTGCAAACATTTAGTTAAGTAATACGCTTGTTTTCAATAGTTAAGATACTTTTAAACTATTATTATAAAGAACATTCACTTTCCTATAGTTTCCTAGGTTATAAAACCTTAGATTGTAAATGAAAGAAGTGTTAAACATATCAAAACACAATTTTAACACATGAAATTGTTTTTCAAAGATATCATAAGTGTTTCAATCAATGAATAGACCTTAGATTGTAAAAGAAATATTAAACATTTCAAAATACAATTTGAACACATGAAATGGTTTTTCAAGGGTATCCTAGGTGTTTGAATCAATTAATAGACCTTAGAACATACCAAAACACAATTTTAACACATGAAATTGTTTTTCAAAGATATTCATCAGTGTTTCAATCAATTAATAGACTAAGATTGTAAAAGAAATATTAAACATATCAAAACATAATTTTAAAACATGGAATTGTTTTTCAAAGATATCATAAGTGTTTTCAATCAATTAATAGCGAAAAGAAAATAACAAGTTGCAAACATTTAGTTAAGTAATACGCTTGTTTTCAATAGTTAAGATACTTTTAAACTATTATTATAAAGAACATTCACTTTCCTATAGTTTCCTAGGTTATACAACCTTACATTGTTAATTGAAGATGTATTAAACCTATCAAAACACAATTTTAACACATGAAATTGTTTTTCAAAGATATCATAAGTGTTTCAATCAATGAATAAACCTTAGATTGTAAAAGAAGTATTAAATATATCAAAATACAATTTGAACACATGAAATGGTTTTTCAAGGGTATCCTAGGTGTTTGAATCAATTAATAGACCTTAGAACATACGAAAACACAATTTTAACACATGAAATTGGTTTTCAAAGATATTCATAAGTGTTTCATTCAATTAATAGACTAAGATTGTAAAAGAAATATTAAACATATCAAAACACAAGTTTAACACATGGAATTGGGTTTCAACGATATCATAAGTGTTTTCAATCAATTTATAGTGAAAAGAAAAGAACAAGTTGCAAACATTTAGTTAAGTAATACGCTTGTTTTCAATAGTTAAGATACTTTTAAACTATTATTATACAGAACATTCACTTTCTTATAGTTTCCTAGGTTATAAAACCTTAGATTGTAAATGAAAGAAGTATTAAACATATCAAAACACAATTTTAACACATGAAATTGTTTTTCAAAGATATCATAAGTGTTTCAATCAATTAATAGACCTTAGATTCTTAAGGAAGTATTAAACATATCAACATACAATTTGAACACATGAAATGGTTTTTCAAGGGTATCCTAGGTGTTTAAATCAATTAATAGACCTTAGAACATACGAAAACACAATTTTAACACATGAAATGGTTTTCAAACATATTCATCAGTGTTTCAATGAATTAATAGACTAAGATTGTAAAAGAAATATTAAACATATCAAAACACAAGTTTAACACATGGAATTGTGTTTGAAAGATACCATAAGTGTTTTCAATCAATTAATAGTGAAAAGAAAAGAACAAGTTGCAAACATTTAGTTAAGTAATACGCTTGTATTCAATAGTTAAGATACTTTTCAACTATTATTATACAAAACATTCACTTTCTTATAGTTTCCTAGGTTATAAAACCTTAGATTGTAAATGAAAGAAGTATTAAACATATCAAAACACAATTTTAACACATGAAATTGTTTTTCAAAGATATCATAAGTGTTTCAATCAATGAATAGACCTTAGATTGTAAAAGAAGTATTAAACATATCAAAATACAATTTGAACACATGAAATGGTTTTTCAAGGGTATCCTAGGTGTTTGAATCAATTAATAGACCTTAGAACATACGAAAACACAATTTTAATACATGAAATTGTTTTTCAAAGATATTCAAAAGTGTTTCAATCAATTAATAGACTAAAATTGTAAAAGAAATATTAAACATATCAAAACACAATTTTAACACATGAAATTGGTTTTCAAAGATATCATAAGTGTTTTCAATCAATTAATAGCGAAAAGAAAAGAACAAGTTGCAAACATTTAGTTAAGTAATACGCTTGTTTTCAATAGTTAAGATACTTTTAAATTATTATCATACACAACATTCATTTTCTTATAGTTTCCTAGGTTATAAAACCTTAAATTGTAAATGAAAGAAGTATTAAACATATCAAAACACAATTTTAACACATGAAATTGTTTCTCAAAGATATGATAAGTGTTTCAATCAATGAATAGACCTTAGATTGTAAAAGAAGTATTCAACATATCAAAATACAATTTGAACACGTGAAATGGTTTTTCAAGGGTATCCTAGGTGTTTGAATCAATTAATAGACCTTAGAACATACGAAAACACAATTTTAACACATGAAGTTGTTTTTCAAAGATATGCATAAGTGTTTCAATCAATTAATAGACTAAGAATGTAAAAGAAATATTAAACATATCAAAACACAATTTTAACACATGGAATTGGGTTTCAAAGATATCATAAGTGTTTTGAATCAATTAATAGCGAAAAGAAAAGAACAAGTTGCAAACATTTAGTTAAGTAATACGCTTGTTCTCAATAGTTAAGATACTTTTAAATTATTATTGTACAGAACATTCACTTTCTTATAGTTTCCTAGGTTATAAAATCTTAGATTGTAAATGAAAGAAGTATTAAACATATCAAAACACAATTTTAACACATGAAATTGTTTCTCAAAGATATGATAAGTGTTTCAATCAACGAATAGACCTTAAATTGTAAAAGAAGTATTCAACATATCAAAATACAATTTGAACACATGAAATGGTTTTTCAAGGGTATCCTAGGTGTTTGAATCAATTAATAGACCTTAGAACATACGAAAACACAATTTTAACACATGAAATTGGTTTTCAAAGATATTCATAAGTGTTTCAATCAATTAATAGACTAAGATTGTAAAAGAAATATTAAAAATATCAAAACACAATTTTCACACATGGAATTGGTTTTCAAAGATATCATAAGTGTTTTCATTCATTTAATAGCGAAAAGAAAAGAACAAGTTGCAAACATTTAGTTAAGTAATACGCTTGTTTTCAATAGTTAAGATACTTTTAAACTATTATTATAAAGAACATTCACTTTCCTATAGTTTCCTAGGTTATAAAACCTTAGATTGTAAATGAAAGAAGTGTTAAACATATCAAAACACAATTTTAACACATGAAATTGTTTTTCAAAGATATCATAAGTGTTTCAATCAATGAATAGACCTTAGATTGTAAAAGAAATATTAAACATTTCAAAATACAATTTGAACACATGAAATGGTTTTTCAAGGGTATCCTAGGTGTTTGAATCAATTAATAGACCTTAGAACATACCAAAACACAATTTTAACACATGAAATTGTTTTTCAAAGATATTCCCTCAGTGTTTCAATCAATTAATAGACTAAGATTGTAAAAGAAATATTAAACATATCAAAACACAATTTTAACACATGGAATTGGGTTTCAAAGATATCATAAGTGTTTTCAATCAATTAATAGCCAAAAGAAAAGAACAAGTTGCAAACATTTAGTTAAGTAATACGCTTGTTTTCAATAGTTAAGATACTTTTAAATTATTATTATACAGAACATTCACTTTCTTATAGTTTCCTAGGTTATAAAACCTTAGATTGTAAATGAAAGAAGTATTAAACATATCAAAACACAATTTTAACACATGAAATTGTTTCTCAAAGATATGATAAGTGTTTCAATCAACGAATAGACCTTAAATTGTAAAAGAAGTATTCAACATATCAAAATACAATTTGAACACATGAAATGGTTTTTCAAGGGTATCCTAGGTGTTTGAATCAATTAATAGACCTTAGAACATACGAAAACACAATTTTAACACATGAAATTGGTTTTCAAAGATATTCATAAGTGTTTCAATCAATTAATAGACTAAGATTGTAAAAGAAATATTAAAAATATCAAAACACAATTTTCACACATGGAATTGGTTTTCAAAGATATCATAAGTGTTTTCATTCATTTAATAGCGAAAAGAAAAGAACAAGTTGCAAACATTTAGTTAAGTAATACGCTTGTTTTCAATAGTTAAGATACTTTTAAACTATTATTATAAAGAACATTCACTTTCCTATAGTTTCCTAGGTTATAAAACCTTAGATTGTAAATGAAAGAAGTGTTAAACATATCAAAACACAATTTTAACACATGAAATTGTTTTTCAAAGATATGATAAGTGTTTCAATCAATGAATAGACCTTAGATTGTAAAAGAAGTATTAAACATATCAAAATACAATCTGAACACATGAAATGGTTTTTCAAGGGCATCCTAGGTGTTTGAATCAATTAATAGACCTTAGAACATACGAAAACACAATTTTAACACATGAAGTTGTTTTTCAAATATATGCATAAGTGTTTCAATCAATTAATAGACTAAGAATGTAAAAGAAATATTAAACATATCAAAACACAATTTTAACACATGGAATTGGGTTTCAAAGATATCATAAGTGTTTTCAATCAATTAATAGCGAAAAGAAAAGAACAGGTTGCAAACATTTAGTTAAGTAATACGCTTGTTCTCAATAGTTAAGATACTTTTAAATTATTATTATACAGAACATTCACTTTCTTATAGTTTCCTAGGTTTTAAAATCTTAGATTATAAATGAAAGAAGTATTAAACATATCAAAACACAATTTTAACACATGAAATTGTTTCTCAAAGATATGATAAGTGTTTCAATCAACGAATAGACCTTAAATTGTAAAAGAAGTATTCAACATATCAAAATACAATTTGAACACATGAAATGGTTTTTCAAGGGTATCCTAGGTGTTTGAATCAATTAATAGACCTTAGAACATACGAAAACACAATTTTAACACATGAAATTGGTTTTCAAAGATATTCATAAGTGTTTCAATCAATTAATAGACTAAGATTGTAAAAGAAATATTAAACATATCAAAACACAAGTTTAACACATGGAATTGGTTTTCAAAGATATCATAAGTGTTTTCAATCAATTAATAGTGAAATGAAAAGAACAAGTTGCAAACATTTAGTTAAGTAATACGCTTGTTTTCAATAGTTAAGATACTTTTAAACTATTATTATACAGAACATTCACTTTCTTATAGTTTCCTAGGTTATAAAACCTTAGATTGTAAATGAAAGAAGTATTAAACATATCAAAACACAATTTTAACACATGAAATTGTTGTTCAAAGATATCATAAGTGTTTCAATCAATGAATAGACCTTAGATTGTAAAAGAAGTATTAAACATATCAAAATACAATTTGAACACATGAAATGGTTTTTCAAGGGTATCCTAGGTGTTTGAATCAATTAATAGACCTTAGAATATACGAAAACACAATTTTAACACATGAAATTGTTTTTCAAAGATATTCATTAGTGTTTCAATCAATTAATAGACTAAGATTGTAAAAGAAATATTAAACATATCAAAACACAATTTTAACACATGAAATTGGTTTTCAAAGATATCATAAGTGTTTTTATTCAATTAATAGCGAAATGAAAAGAACAAGTTGCAAACATTTAGTTAAGTAATACGCTTGTTTTCAATAGTTAAGATACTTTTAAATTATTATTATACACAACATTCATTTTCTTATAGTTTCCTAGGTTATAAAACCTTAGATTGTAAATTGAAGATGTATTAAACAAATCAAAACACAATTTTAACACATGAAATTGTTTTTCAAAGATATCATAAGTTTTTCAATCAATGAATAGACCTTAGATTGTAAAAGAAGTATTAAACATATCAAAATACAATTTGAACACATGAAATGGTTTTTCAAGGGTATCCTAGGTGTTTGAATCAATTAATAGACCTTAGAACATACGAAAACACAATTTTAACACATGAAGTTGTTTTTCAAAGATATGCATAAGTGTTTCAATCAATTAATAGACTAAGAATGTAAAAGAAATATTAAACATATCAAAACACAATTTTAACACATGGAATTGGGTTTCAAAGATATCATAAGTGTTTTCAATCAATTAATAGTGAAAAGAAAAGAACAAGTTGCAAACATTTAGTTAAGTAATACGCTTGTTTTCAATAGTTAAGGTACTTTTAAATTATTATTATACACAACATTCATTTTCTTATAGTTTCCTCGGTTATAAAACCTTAGATTGTAAATGAAAGAAGTATTAAACATATCAAAACACAATTTTAACACAAGAAATTGTTTCTCAAAGATATGATAAGTGTTTCAATCAATGAATAGACCTTAGATTGTAAAAGAAGCATTAAACATATCAAAATACAATTTGAACACATGAATTGGTTTTTCAAGGGTATCCTAGGTCTTTGAATCAATTAATAGACCTTAGAACATACCAAAACACAATTTTAACACATCAAATTGGTTTTCAAAGATATTCATAAGTGTTTCAATCAATTAATAGACTAAGATTGTAAAAGTAATATTAAAAATATCAAAACACAATTTTCACACATGGAATTGGTTTTCAAAGATATCATAAGTGTTTTTATTCAATTAATAGCGAAAAGAAAAGAACAAGTTGCAAACATTTAGTTAAGTAATACGCTTGTTTTCAATAGTTAAGATACTTTTAAATTATTATTATACACAACATTCATTTTCTTATAGTTTCCTAGGTTATAAAACCTTAGATTGCAAATTGAAGATGTATTAAACATATCAAAACACAATTTTAACACATGAAATTGTTTTTCAAAGATATCATAAGTGTTTCAATCAATGAATAGACCTTAGATTGTAAAAGAAGTATTAAACATATCAAAATACAATTTGAACACATGAAATGGTTTTTCAAGGGTATCCTAGGTGTTTGAATCAATTAATAGACCTTAGAACATACGAAAACACAATTTTAACACATGAAGTTGTTTTTCAAAGATATGCATAAGTGTTTCAATCAATTAATAGACTAAGAATGTAAAAGAAATATTAAACATATCAAAACACAATTTTAACACATGGAATTGGGTTTCAAAGATATCATAAGTGTTTTCAATCAATTAATAGTGAAAAGAAAAGAACAAGTTGCAAACATTTAGTTAAGTAATACGCTTGTTTTCAATAGTTAAGGTACTTTTAAATTATTATTATACACAACATTCATTTTCTTATAGTTTCCTCGGTTATAAAACCTTAGATTGTAAATGAAAAAAGTATTAAACATATCAAAACACAACTTTAACACATGAAATTGTTTCTCAAAGATATGATAAATGTTTCAATCAATGAATAGATCTTAGATTGTAAAAGAAGTATTCAACATATCAAAATACAATTTGAACACATGAAATGGTTTTTCAAGGGTATCCTAGGTGTTTGAATCAATTAATATACCTTAGAACATACGAAAACACAATTTTAACACATGAAATTGGTTTTCAAAGATATTCATAAGTGTTTCCATGAATTAATAGACTAAGTTTGTAAAAGAAATATTAAACATATTAAAACACAATTTTCACACATGGAATTGGTTTTCAAAGATATCATAAGTTTATCCAATGAAATAATAGCGAAAAGAAAATAACAAGTTGCAAACATTTAGTTAAGTAATACGCTTGTTTTCAATGGTTAAGATACTTTTAAACTATTATTATACAGAACATTCACTTTCTTATAGTTTCCTAGGTTATAAAACCTTAGATTGTAAATGAAAGAAGTATTAAACATATCAAAACAAAATTTTAACACATGAAATTGTTTTTCAAAGATATCGTAAGTGTTTCAATCAATGAATAGACCTTAGATTGTAAAAGAAGTATTAAAGATATCAAAATACAATTTGAACACATGAAATGGTTTTTCAAGGGTATCCTTGGGGTTTGAATCGATTAATAGACTTTAGAACATATGAAAACACAACTTTAACACATGAAGTTGTTTTTCAAAGATATGCATAAGTGTTTCAATCAATTAATAGACTAAGAATGTAAAAGAAATATTAAACATATCAAAACACAATTTTAACACATGGAATTGGGTTTCAAAGATATCATAAGTGTTTTCAATCAATTAATAGCGAAAAGAAAAGAACAAGTTGCAAACATTTAGTTAAGTAATACGCTTGTTTTCAATAGTTAAGATACTTTTAAATTATTATTATACAGAACATTCACTTTCTTATAGTTTCCTAGGTTATAAAACCTTAGATTGTAAATGAAAAAAGTATTAGACATATCAAAACACAATTTTAACACATGAAATTGTTTCTCAAAGATATGATAAATGTTTCAATCAATGAATAGACCTTAGATTGTAAAAGAAGTATTCAACATATCAAAATACAATTTGAACACATGAAATCGTTTTTCAAGGGTATCCTAGGTGTTTGAATCAATTAATATACCTTGGAACATACGAAAACACAATTTTAATACATGAAATTGGTTTTCAAAGATATTCATAAGTGTTTCCATGAATTAATAGACTAAGATTGTAAAAGAAATATTAAACATATCAAAACACAATTTTCACACATGGAATTGGTTTTCAAAGATATCATAAGTGTATCCAATCAATTAATAGCGAAAAGAAAAGAACAAGTTGCAAACATTTAGTTAAGTAATACGCTTGTTTTCAATAGTTAAGATATTTTTAAACTATTATTATACAGAACATTCACTTTCTTATAGTTTCCTAGGTTATAAAACCTTAGATTGTAAATGAAAGAAGTATTAAACATATCAAAACAAAATTTTAAAACATGAAATTGTTTTTCAAAGATATCATAAGTGTTTCAACCAATGAATAGACCTTAGATTGTAAAAGAAGTATTAAACATATGAAAATACAATTTGAACACATGAAATGGTTTTTCAAGGGTATCCTAGGTGTTTGAATCAATTAATAGACCTTAGAACATACGAAAACACAATTTATCACATGAAATTGTTTTTCAAAGATATTTGATCCTGTCTGTTGACCGGAACACTGGAAACTGCCTCGCCAAAGGATCGACATGCGCACCGCTTCAAACCTCCGTTCCTCTTCGAGATCCACCTCAAGAACCTGCAAAGAAACAGAGCGGCGCCGCTGCGGCCGATCGCACTCCAACGCCCAAGTCAGTAGCCGAACCACTAAATACTAAGAGAACAAGAACCGTGCAAATTCTCTCTCACAGTGTGCTCTAGAACTCGCAAGCGTAAAGAGTATAATCTGAACGTGCGTACCTCAGAAAGTTCGTTGAGAACTCTTACATACCTGGTTACTTTCTCTCTCCTGGCAGTTACAGACTTGGACACGTGGCTCGCATCTAGTCGTACACGTGCCTTCATCTGGAGCCTCCTTGACTTGGGCGCTGCTTCTACTCTCGTTTTGCTAAGTTACTTATGCATGGTACTGCCCAGTGCATAGCTAACTTGGGAGTGCGATCTCTACTGGAACTGGCGAGTTAGGGTGCCTTCGTACACCTTCCCTGTGGTCTCGCCGGCCGCCTTCATAATCTGCATTACCTTCATCTCTGGCGATCTCCAATCACTAGGTCGCTTGAGTTTACACCTGGCGACTTCATCTCTAACCTGGTGATCGCTGGTTCTGGTATGCTGGAGATCGGAACACGCCAACTTAATAACTGGCGACTTCACGAGCCCCCCGACTTCCTTCCCTTCTGCCAACCTGGCGCCTTGTCAACACGCCTATACTGTAGCTAGATGCCACGTCATCACTTCCGACTACCAGGGCGGTACACAAGCCCCCCAGTCTTAAGCGAAGACTTGTCCAGCGAAAAGACTAGAAGAGTCACGTCAACACCGGTCTACGTGGCACTGACGCAGAATTCCAAGCGGTTGTACCCTCTGCTTCTCTGACGCTCCACCAAACCCCTCACCCATCGTTCGACACGTGGCTTCATCAACGGTTACCTTCAGTTACCGTTTGCGCTTCCCAAACCCATTTCGAAAAAACTCTTAAACCCATTTTCACTCCACACTGTTTCATCACTTTTCTTCGTATTCACAAACGCTCTAACTTCCTCCTGCAAAAAACTCTCAGCGCTCTCCAACATTCTGAATCACCATCATCCTTCATCGTCTTCCTGATCATCAAAAGGTACCTACTTTCCTTCTTCCACTGGTTTTTCTTGCATTTTAACCGTTTCGCATCATCCTGTAACTGTCTGGTGCATACGTTGTGGGTTGCTTTTTCCATTTCTCCTTCTGCGTAACTTAGGGCTTCGTCAATCGTCGCAACGAACCTTCGTTCCTTCGCTTTTTACCCTTCTCCCACGATCGAGTCAGCTCCTGTGAACCCTGATCATTTTTTCTTTTCTTCTTCCTTTGCAGCTTCGAGAATGACCCGCTCAAAGATCACCCCGAATCCTCCTCCTTCATCGCGACACCCCTCTTCTCAAGCACTCATCCCACCGCGAGCACGCGGTGCTTCATCTTCCCAGGCTGAGAGGCCTGCGTCCTCTCGCCCCAACCTGGCCCAGGCGACTCCACCTATCGCCGGAGGAGCCCCCGTTCCCCCGCCAGACTTCGAAAAACTCTACCCATGGGCCACCTCGACCCTGTTGAGGGAAACGTCTTCCGTGAACACTGCTAGAGCAGTCTTGCGATTGACTAAGGGGGATGAGCCTCACCAATCATTTCATAAGGAGCACGATGAAAAGATGATAGTGTTACCTTGCCCCCCCGATCTGCCCGTTTGTGCCGACGACAAGGTGAGCGCTGACGGGCCCTTCTGCTTCGTCTACACAACCTTATTCAAGAAGGTGAAGCTCAAGTTCCCTTTCACCCGTTTCAAAAGGGAGCTCCTTACCGAGCTCAACATCGCCGCCGCCCAGCTTCATCCCAACAGCTGGGCGTTTGTGCGAGCGTTCCAAGTGATGTGCGACCATCTGGGGTTGCCCGCATCCGTAGACGTGTTCCAAGTGATGTGCGACCTCTTTGAAGCCAAGCACCCAGGAGACCGCCTGTGGGTTAGCTTGAATGCGATTGCTGGGAGGTCAATCTTCTCCATCTTCCAGCAATCCTATAAGGACTGGAAAGGGAAGTTCGTCCAAGTGCGCCCCAACGACAGAGACGACTCCCTACTCGACGGCTTCCCCTTGTACTGGGTGGACAAGGGAAAAAAAGAGTCCAAAAGCTGCTTCAGGAGACCCAGAAGTCCTGATAGCATGGGAGCGTTGGACAGAGATCTCTGCCTTTTCTGGAAAAGGGTGGCGGATGCCAACATCACCTTCCTTACCACCACCCTGATTTGCTTCGAATTCTACGAGGACCAACTTGAAATTCGAATAGGTTAGAACATTTAAACTGTTGTTTTAATACTGCTTCTGTTTAACTGTTTCTGGGCGTCTTGTGCGTTATGCGCAAGACTTTGGTTTTGTTTTTCTGCACCGATCATCTGCTTTGCTGCATACTGCCTCATGCCCTTATTTTCTCTCTGAGTTAACCCATGCATTTTCGTTCTATGCAGATAACATGTTGGGCAAGGGTATGCTCGCTGAATTGAGGGCGCTCGCCCGAACCCACGGATTGGCGACGGGCTCTCAAACAGTGACAAATTCCATGGTGGAGATCGCCGCCACTCAGGGCCGATCGCCACCTAAGGGCCCAGCACCCTCCGACGTCCAACCCGCCGCCCAGCGAAAGAAACTTGTCCTCAAGAGGCCTAAGAGGAAAGCTCCCCAGATAGTCCACGAGGATGAGGAAGAAGATGACGAGGTCACCGAAGACGGCCTCGTTACAAAGAGGAAGAGGGTGGCACCTTCTTCACCACCTGCCCCGCCCCCTCTTCCAACCTCAACACCGCCATCCACACCTGCTCCGCCTCCAACAATGCCATCTCCACCAGCTCCCGCCTCCCCAGTCCAAGCCATTCCATTGGCAACTGCGCCACCTGCGGTCGAGGCCGCCGAAGACAATTTCTTGGAGGACCCCCCAAGCGCCTCCACGCCACATGTATCAGCTGGAGGGGGTCCTCCCTCTAACGCCTCAGCTGCAGATGCCGCTCCAACCGGGGATGAGGTTGCCCACACCTCTCCGATTCTGATCACCGAGTCCCCGACGTCGCCACCACGAGCAGAAGCACCCACTGAAGAACCAACTAAAGAGGGTGGCGACGGAAACCAACAACAGGCCCCGCCAGCGCCTCTCCAAGCAGCAAACCTCCCTCTCGAGGTCACGAGGATGTGGGAGCCTTTGTCCGCTAAGCTGAAGACGATAGCGGAAGACATTCCCGCCATCATAACTAGGGCGGTGCAGAGCTCCACCAGGAAGCTCCAGGACGACCTCTTCAACCTCAAAACAGAGAACAGCACCATGAAGGTTGAGGTGGAGAAGTTGTCCTTCAACTTGACACTCGCGGAGATTGAACACTCCCGAGTAGAGGACGCAATGAGCACTGAGCTCAGATTGGCGCGCAAGGAGGCCACTGATCTCCGCCATAAGGTGCAGCAACTGACTCAAGAAAAGATTGAACTGGAGAGCAAGATTGTGCCTTATCGCGTCAAGGTGGCTGACCTGGAGGCTCTCATAAAAACTGACGCCGCCAAGGTGAAGAAATTGGAGCAAAGGTCAGCCGACCGAGAGACCCTCCTTGGAAAGGTGGAAAAGGCGAGGGATGACGCCATGGCTGAGCTCGCTGAAGCCAACAAGAAAAAAGGGGAGCTTGCCGTCGAATTGGGACAAGCGCAGGCAGAATCCAAGAAGGTTGCTGAAGACCTTCTCCAGGCTCAAGAAACCAATGATCAACTCAAGAAACAAGTTGAAGAGCTGGAGCAGCAGAATAAGGAGCTGAAAGAGCAAACTGAAGATCTCAAGAAACGGATTGAGGAACTTCAGAAACAGATTGAAGAACTCAAGCTGAACTCTGCTCAAATTCTGGCTGCTGGATTCGAAGCTGCGCGGGAACAATTTGCCTGCTTGTTCCCCGACCTGGACCTCAGCATGGTGTCTCTTGATAACGAGGTAGTGGATGGGAAAGTGGTCCCCACTGAAGACTAATCGATTCTCTCCATCTGCTACCTTCACGCCTTTTCCTTGTATATAATTCTATAATGAACTCGTATTTTCTTGGACATGTATTTTTGAACTGATACTTTACTTAATGAAGTTACTTTCGCATTTCTTCTTGTAACCTCTTTGTCTACCTTTAACTTTCCTTGCGTGATTTACTTTCAACGAAATAACTTAGTAATCTCGTAGGCATGACCTTGTACTTAGCTGTTTCGAACCATCTCAATTTCGAATAATAATCACATTTATCAACTGGTAACTTAAGGCAATGATCCTTAGCGTAAAATGATACCTCAAGCAATGGACTTTAACTCAACCCCTGGCTTTATAACGTCGCTACACCCGATCTGCTTCATCAAAACGGGTTTTTGACTTCTCTCCATTGCTTGATCGTTTCCTGGTCGCCAAGGACTCTTGGCAACACCAGCTTCTTCCCGCCTTCACACCTTGGCCATTGCTCTTTCATCTGGGGGTAGAGGCGCCTTTCGGATCCTTCTCCACCTCCTTGTGCTTCAGAGCAAGAGACCGGGTGACTAGGCGTTCTCTTCGAACCTGCCTTAGCCACCCTTAGAACTTCTTCCACCCTCTACACCATACCTGAACTCCTTCGAGACGAGAAGGATTTTATCTTGCCTGAACTCGCTCATAGGCGAGAAGGTCTTTAACTCGCCTGAACTCGCTCATAGGCGAGAAGGTCTTTAACTTGCCTCTACATTGTCCCAGGGGTTACATCTTCTCGCCCCCAGAAACACTGAGGACTTTTTACTCTTCCTTGCCTGCACTCGCTTGGCGACGAGGAGGTCTTTAACTTGCCTCAGGACGCGCGAGGGCGTTGAGGTCTTTTAACTGGTACCTCCGATCGTCGAAAGACGATGAGGACTTAAAACTTTAACTGATGCCTCCAATCGCCGAAAAACGATGAGGACTTAAAAACTTTAACTGATGCCTCCAAATGCCGAAAAACGATGAGGACTTAAAACTTTTTAGAAAGCATGCAATATATCTTTAACTCGCCTTGAGTCACGTACAAGTGACAAGATCTCTCTTCAAAACTTTTTTGGTAAACAGCAAGCATGCAATCTGAAAACGCCTTATACTTCGAAAACTCTTCTTTTATTGGGTGGCCTCATTAAAAACCCTCCTTAGGGAAAAAAGAGTGCCCCCTTCAAACTGTTTTATCAGAGACATTGTAATATAACTTTTGTGTTTGTCTTTACTTACAAAGCTCTTAACTATAGTACAACTTCAGGTGCGTGGCGTTCAAGGTGCGAGGAATCGCCCCTCCTTCCAGCGTCTCTAAGCGGTAGGCGCCGTTCCCGAGCGCCTCGATTATTCTGAACGATCCCGTCCACTTAGGCGACAGCTTATTCTCCAGCTCGTACTGGTGGGCTTTTCTCATCACCAGGTCGCCTTCTCTAAATTGCCTTGGCATCACCTTCGAGTTATATCTTCGTTCAATCCTTCTCTTCACCGCCTCAGCCTTCAATCTCGCCTCTTCCCTGACCTCGTCCAGTAGATCCAGGTTCAGCCTTCTCTCTTCATTCGAGTCTTCTTCTACAAAGTTCTGGAATCTCGGCGAGCTCTCCTGGATCTCTACTGGAATCATCGCATCACACCCATAGACCAAACTGAACGGGGTCTCATGGGTTCCTGACTGCTCGGTGGTGTGGTATGCCCAGACTATACGGGGTACCTCCTCAGCCCAACTTCCTTTGGCTTTCTCGAGCCTCCTCTTCAATCCTCTCAGCAACACCCGATTGGCTGACTCCACCTAGCCATTCATCTGAGGGTGCTCGACGGATGCAAACGCTTGTTGAATTCCCACCCCTTCGCAAAGCTTCTTCAACAGGTGACTTGCAAACTGAGTCCCATTGTCTGACACCAGGCGCTTAGGCACTCCAAACCGGCACACGATGTTCTTCCACACGAAACCTTCGATCTTGCGTGCGGTGATCTGGGCCACTGGTTCTGCTTCGATCCACTTGGTGAAATATTCAATTGCCACCACCAAGTACTTCATCTGCCTGATCGCCAGCGGGAAAGGTCCCAGGATGTCGATTCCCCACGTATGAAACGGCCACGAGCTGTAAATCGACTTCAACTCCTCGGGAGGCGCCTTGTGCCAATCGGCGTGCTGTTGGCACTGTTTTCAACACTGCGCATACTTCTTGCAGTCTTCTCTCATCGTTGGCCAGTAGTAGCCTGCACGGAGAGTCCTTGCGGCCAGAGCTCGACCCCCGACGTGGCTTCCGCATATACCTTCGTGGAGCTCCGCCATGATTCTCGTGCACTTCTCGCCATGTATACATTCCAAGAGCGGGTGAGTGAACCCAAACCTGTACAGATTGCCATCGATCAGGGTGTACTTGCTAGAATTCTTCTTTACCTTCCTAGCCTCAGTCGGATCCAGTGGGAGAAGGCCATCTGCCAGGCACCGCTTGTACTGGGTTATCCAAGTGTCTGGCTCATGGGTAGCGCAGACCTGCATCACGTTCACCTTCTCTCCCCGACATGCTCTTATTCTCGGCGATCTCAGAGTTTCTTGCGTCAGGGACTTATGGCTTCTCGCTGCTTTCTCCGTCGATTTGCTTATCTGAAGGACCAGGTGATCTGCCACAAATGCTCTCGGCGTCTTCAGAGTTTCTTGAATCACCATCCTCTGCCTACCCCCCTTGCCTGAACTGGCGAGCTTAGCTAGCAAGTCAGCTCGGGCATTCTGCTCTCTGGGCACATGCACTACCTCGAAGGAGGCAAAGGAACTCTTCAACTCCTGCACATATTCCAGATAGGCCGCCATTTGCGGATCTTTAGCCTGGAACTCACCTGTTACTTGCCCTGTGACTAGCAGCGAGTCACTCTTACCAATCAGCACCCTAGCTCCCTTCTCCTTGACCAGCAAAATTCCGGCGATCAGCGCCTCATACTCTGCTTGATTGTTACTGGCTTTGAAGGCAAATCTCAAAGATTGCTCGATCAGCACGCCATTGGGCCCTTCTAAAATGACCCCAGCACCGCTACCCTGCTGGTTCGACGATCCATCCACCGAGAGTACCCAACGGAAACCGTCCCCCTCAACTCGTGTCGCCTCAGACGAGAGCTCGACCACGAAATCTGCAAAGATTTGCCCCTTGATCGGGCCTCGGGGTTCATACTTGATATCAAACTCTGACAGCTCCACTGCCCATTTCACCATCCTTCCCGCAACGTCGGGCTTCTTCAAAACTTTCTGGATGGGCAGGTCAGTCATCACCAGTATGGTGAAGCTATGGAAATAGTGGCGCAACCTCCTCGTCGAAAACACCACAGCCAGCGCAGCCTTCTCCAGGGCCTGATATCTCGTTTCGGGGCCCTGCAACACCTTACTAACAAAATAAATAGGCTTCTGAGCCTGATCTTGATCCTGGGCGAGCACCGCACTCACCGCCCTCTCAGTTACAGCAAAATACAACCTGAGAGGGGTTCCCACCAGCGGTTTACACAGAACCGGCGGGCTCGCCAGATACTCCTTCAGCTTGACGAAGGCTTCCTCGCACTCCTTCGTCCAGGCAAACTTGTTATTGCGCCTCCAGCACTGAAAATAGGGATGGCCCTTCTCTCCGCTAGCTGACACGAAGCGAGACAGGGCTGCCATCCGTCCTGTTAGCTGCTGGACCTCTTTCACCGTAGCTGGGCTCCTCATCGCCAAGATGGCGGCACACTTGTCGGGGTTGGCCTCTATGCCTCTTTCAGTCAAGAGGAAACCCAAAAACTTCCCAGCCTCCACGCCGAAAATGCATTTTTCTGGATTCAGTTTCAATCTGAACTTGGCGATCGTTGTGAACAATTCCTCCAAGTCGGCAACGTGCTTGCTCTTTTTCCGGCGAGGTCACGACCATGTCATCGATGTACGCTTGCACGTTCCTTCCCAGCATCGGTGCAAGTACTCGATCCATCAGCCTCTGGTACGTGGCCCCCGCGTTCTTCAGCCCAAACGGCATCACCTTATAGCAATAGCACGACCTCTCCGTCATGAAGGCTGTCTTTTCTTCATCCATGGGATGCATCTTAATCTGATTATACCCCGAGAAGGCATCCAGAAAGCTCAACAGCTTACACCGTGCAGCACTATCCACCAGGGCGTCTATGCTTGGTAAAGGATACGAATACTTTGGGCAAGCTTTGTTCAGGTCAGTGAAATCGACGCACATGCGCCATTTCCCATTACTCTTCTTCACCAGCACGACATTTGCCAGCCATTCAGGGTACTGAACCTCCATTATGTGGCCCGCAGCGAGGAGCTTCTGTGTTTCATCTCTAATCGCCTGCCTCCTCTCCTCGTTGAACTTTCTTCTTCTTTGTCACACTGGTCTCACCAAGTTGTCCATCGCCAGATGATGGCACAAGAAGTCGGGATCAATCTCGGGCATGTCCGAAGCGAACCATGCAAACGCGTCCAGATGCCGCTCAATCACCTTGGCGATCTGGTCCTGGAGCTCGACCTCCAGAGATCTTCCCAGCTTGAAGGTCTTTCCCCCGATCTCTTTCTCGAGCCACTGCTCGACAGGTTTTGGCCTGGATTCTCTGGCGATCACCGCCCTGGCGATTCCCTGCTCACTCGCTTCCTCAGGGCGATTCCGCGCCTCTTCCTCCTCCAGACCAGCGTTCCCCTCCCCCAGCTCAGCGTCCACCATCTCCACGTCCCTTCCGGCGGTCTCTTCCGTTACCGTCGATCTGGGCTTCACACCGGGAGGTGGGGTGGTTGTTACATAACTCACTGATCTCTTGTTTTTCAGGCTATTCTCATAGCACTTTTTTGCTTCTTTCTGATCAGACTTGATCGTGATCACCACTCCCTCCATAGACGGCAACTTCACCTTCATGTGCCGAGTCGACGGTATAGCGCCTATCCTATTAAGCGTGGGCCTCCCCAACAGGATGTTGTATGCTGAAGGAGCATTTACAATGAGGTACTTGATTTTCTCCGTCCTCGAACCAGCCTCATCTGTAAACGTGGTTCTCAGCTCATTGTACCCCCTGACCTCCACCTGGTCACCAGCGAACCCATATAGGCACCCTCCATAGGGCCTTAGCTGGTCAAGGGGCAACTCCAGCTGCGTGAAAGTCGGCCAGAACATCACATCTGCCGAGCTTCCCTGGTCCACCAGAACTCTGTGGACCTTCCTTCCCGCCGTAATCAACGAAATGACTATGGGATCGTTGTCATGGGGCACAACGTCCCGAAGATCCTGCTTGGTGAACGTAATGTCCACCTCCGGCGAGTGATCTTCAAACATATCCACTGTCATCACCGACCGCGCGTACCTCTGCGATGCGGTGCATCCACCACATGAGAAGCCCCCCGCAATGGTGTGGATTTCCCCGTGGATAGGCATCACGTGTTGCTGGGCTTCTCCACCTGCTGACTGGGAACTCGACGCTCCCCCCGTCCTCCTGTCCAGCAGATAGTCATTTAGGAACCCGCTCTTAACCAGATCATCGAGCTGATACCCTAAGGACAAACACGAGTCCAAAGTGTGGCCAAAGCCCTGGTGAAACTCACACCAGGCGTCTGGCTTTGGTCCCAGCACCTTGTCGCCCACCTTCTCAGGCGCTTTCAACCTAGCAGATATATTGGGAATGGCGATCAGGTCCGCCAATCCCATAACGAACTTGTGCTTAGGCGGGCGATTGTATTCCCGGCGTGCTGGTTGCTGGCGTCCTTGGCCCCTCCCCTTGTTCCTCCTATCATAAGGATGGCGAGTCCTCTGGTCCTTCCTGGCTGCCGCCGCTGTCTCCAGCACCCTTTGCGGCTGGATCCTGGTCTGAGCGCGTGGCCTAGCGGGAGCCACGCTCCCTCTCATCTCGGCGACCTCACTCTCGTCGGCGATGTGAGCCACCGCAAGTCGCCTGACCTCAGCAAACGTTGCAGGGTGAGCCCTGATCAAGGCCTCGCAGAATGGTCCTGGCAGCACGCCCTTCTTTAATGCATAGACCAGCATTTCTTCATCTTTAGCCGGCGATCTGACCATCTGCGCTCCAAAGCGATTCAGGTAGTCTCTGAGGGACTCTCCCTGGTACTGCCTTATATCAAACAAATCATAAGACACCCTGGGCGGTGCCTTGTTCACGATACACATTGCTCGACGAAAACCTTCGAGAACTGCTGGAAATTGGTTATGTGACTGTTAGGTAGGCTCACAAACCATTCCAACGCCGTTCCCTGGAGCGTGCTCATGAACATCTTGCAATATACGGCGTCTGATCCTCCCGACAGCATCATCTGCGTATGAAACGTGGTTAGATGAGCCTCTGGATCCTCCACGCCGGTAAAGACAGCCTTGACAGGGACCACGCTCGGAGGAATAGGCGTGTCAGTAATCGCCTGAGCGAAAGGCATAGGAAAAACACGAGGTGGCGACGACGGCGCGACCTCTTCAGCAACAGGACGCCCTTGCTACTCCCGAAGAGCTTGACGCAGCTCCTCAGTCACCTTGGTAAGCTCATCATTCCTGGCCCGAGAGGCGGCCAGGTCCTCATGCATTCGCGCCTGCTCTATGCGCGAGGCTTCCACAGTCGCCTGCAACGAGCGCATAATATCTACCATCTGCGCCATGGTCATGGCGGCGTCGCCTTCAGCAGCGACAGGCGCCACGGGGCTTGAACGATTGCTTCTCATTTTTCTCATGAACTTCAGCGAATCATAGAATGCAACGAGCAACACTTACTTCAGCTACGATCGACTCAGCGATCAATCGAAAAAAACTGTGCGAAACTCCGCAAGAAAATTCAAGAACACCGCAACCTCCAAAAAAACCACTGCTCTTCCCACGGATAACTAATCGAGCGAAAGAACTCAACTCCACCGAACAAATTACGCGTAAACAGCAGGAAAACCTCCCTTCACCGATCGAAAACCCAAACGAACGGTATAAAACGCGAATTCACCAAACAAATTTCAAACAAACAGCGAACGATGGTTGCACCAGCACACAACCACGCAGAAAACTTCGAAAACCTTCAAGAACTCACGCTGTGGATGGGAGCAAGTTTTACACGGCCCCACGGTGGGCGCCTGATGATCCTGCCTGTTGACCGGAACGCTGGAAACTGCCTCGTCAAAGGATCGACATGCGCACCGCTTCAACCCTCCGTTCCTCTTCGAGATCCACCTCAAGAACCTGCAAAGAAACAGAGCGGCGCCGCTGCGGCCGATCGCACTCCAACGCCCAAGTCAGTAACCGAACCACCAAATACTAAGAGAACAAGAACCGTGCAAATTCTCTCTCACAGTGTGCTCTAGAACTCGCAAGCGTAAAGAGTATAATCTGAACGTGCGTACCTCAGAAAGTTCGTTGAGAACTCTTATATACCTGGTTACTTTCTCTCTCCTGGCAGTTACAGACTTGGACACGTGGCTCGCATCTAGTCGTACACGTGCCTTCATCTGGAGCCTCCTTGACTTGGGCGCTGCTTCTACTCTCGTTTTGCTAAGTTACTTATGCATGGTACTGCCCAGTGCATAGCTAACTTGGGAGTGCAATCTCTACTGGAACTGGCGAGTTAGGGTGCCTTCGTACACCTTCCCTGTGGTCTCGCCGACCGCCTTCATAATCTGCACCACCTTCATCTCTGGCGATCTCCAATCACTAGGTCGCCTGAGTTTACACCTGGCGACTTCATCTCTAACCTGGTGATCGCCGGTTCTGGTATGCTGGAGATCGTAACACGCCAACTTAATAATTGGCGACTTCACGAGCCCCTCGACTTCCTTCCCTTCTGCCAACCTGGCGCCTTGTCAACACGCCTATACTGTAGCTGGATGCCACGTCATCACTTCCGACTACCAGGGCGGTACAATATTCATAAGTGTTTCAATCAATTAATAGACTACGATTGTAAAAGAAATATTAAACATATCAAAACACAATTTTAACACATGGAATTGGTTTTCAAAGATATCATAAGTGTTTTCAATCAATTAATAGCGAAAAGAAAAGAACAAGTTGCAAACATTTAGTTAAGTAATACGCTTGTTTTCAATAGTTAAGATACTTTTAAACTATTATTATAAAGAACATTCATATTCCTATAGTTTCCTAGGTTATAAAACCTTAGATTGTAAATGAAAGAAGTGTTAAACATATCAAAACACAATTTTAACACATGAAATTGTTTTTCAAAGATATCATAAGTGTTTCAATCAATGAATAGACCTTAGATTGTAAAAGAAGTATTAAACATATCAAAATACAATTTGAACACATGAAATGGTTTTTCAAGGGTATCCTAGGTGTTTGAATCAATTAATAGAGCTTAGAACATACGAAAACACAATTTTAACACATGAAATTGTTTTTCAAAGATATTCATAAGTGTTTCAATCAATTAATAGACTAAGATTGTAAAAGAAATATTAAACATATAAAAAACAATTTTAACACATGGAATTGGTTTTCAAAGATATCATAAGTCTTTTCAATCAATTAATAGCGAAAAGAAAAGAACAAGTTGCAAACATTTAGTTAAGTAATACACTTGTTTTCAATAGTTAAGATACTTTTAAACTATTATTATAAAGAACATTCACTTTCCTATAGTTTCCTAGGTTATAAAACCTTAGATTGTAAATGAAAGAAGTATTAAACATATCAAAACACAATTTTAACACATGAAATTGTTTTTGAAAGATATCAAAAGTGTTTCAATCAGTGAATAGACCTTAGATTGTAAAAGAAGTATTAAACACATCAAAATACAATTTGAACACATGAAATGGTTTTTCAAGGGTATCCTAGGTGTTTGAATCAATTAATAGACCTTAGAACATGCGAAAACAAAATTTTAACACATGAAATTGTTTTTCAAAGATATTCATAAGTGTTTCAATCAATTAATAGACTAAGATTGTAAAAGAAATATTAAACATATCAAAACACAATTTTAACACATGGAAATGGTTTTCAAAGATATCATAAGTGTTTTCAATCAATTAATAGCGAAAAGAAAAGAACAAGTTGCAAACATTTAGTTAAGTAATACGCTTGTTCTCAATAGTTAAGATACATTTAAACAATTATTATACAGAACATTCACTTTCCTATAGTTTCCTAGGTTATAAAACCTTAGATTGTAAATGAAAGAAGTATTAAACATATCAAAACACAACTTTAACATATGAAATTGTTTTTCAAAGATATCATAAGTGTTTCAATCAATGAATAGACCTTAGATTGTAAAAGAAGTATTAAACATATCAAAATACAATTTGAACACATGAAATGGTTTTTCAAGGGTAACTATTACCGGACAAAATAATTATTAGACTTAATTAGACTTAATTACAGGAATATAATCACTATTAATGAGTCAATAATTAGACTTAATTATAGGAATATAATCACTATTAATGGGTCTATAATTAGCCTTAATTACAGATGTTATGTGAGAAAAAGAATCTGTACGGTTCTAATGCTATGGTTATATATATGTATCATTGCTATAGATGAAAGACAAATTGAATAAAACAGAGAATATTCTTTCATGGTATCAGAGCACAAAACTCTGATACCCGACAAACACAAAGCAAAGGCAACGGTGCACAACCATGGCAGATGCACTAGAAAAGAATAATGCCAATAAAGCAGAGCACGAAGGAGGAGGTGCTAAGAAGACCTACTCGTCATATGATCTCAACGCGAGTGACAATCCCGGAAACATAATCACGCAAGTCCAATTGCGCGAAGAAAATTACGACGAATGGGCAAGAGCAGTAAAGATCTCGCTTCGTGCCCGGAGAAAATGGGGCTTCATTGATGGAACACATATCCAACCAGAGGATGAGGCACCCGACCTTGAAGATTGGTGGACCGTGCAGTCCATGATTGTATCTTGGATTCTAAACACCATTGAACCAAGCTTACGATCCACAGTAGCATATGCTGAGACTGCACATAACTTGTGGGAAGACATTAAAGAAAGATTCTCGGTCGTGAATGGACCTAGAATTCAACAACTAAGGTCGGACTTGTCAAGATGCAAGCAGGAGGGAATGGTGGTGGCAACTTACTTTGGAAAATTGAAGGTCCTTTGGGATGAGCTTGCTAACAGTGACAAAATTCCATCTTGTACGTGTGGTGGATGCAAGTGTGGGATTGGTGCTCAGTTGGAAAAACGAAGGGAGGAGGAGAAGGTTCATCAACTCCTTATGGGGTTGGATGACGCAAGCTACGGGACAGTAAGATCAAACATTCTGGCCTCAGATCCATTGCCGTCTCTGAACCGCGTATATGCTATGTTGGTACAAGAAGAAAGAGTGAGAATGATGGCCAAATCAACAGAAGAAAGGGGGTTGGTCGTGGGTCTCGCGATGCAGGCCAACTACAAAGAAAAAGGGCGTGGAGATATGGTAGAAAAATTAATGACGTGTAGTCATTGCGGTAAAAATGGTCATGACATGAAGGGATGCTTCCAATTGATCGGATATCCCGAATGGTGGGGTGACAGACCAAAAAGTGAAGGCAAATGGAACGGCAGGGGACGCCAAGGGATGCGAAACAAAGGTAACCCGACACGTGCAAATGTGGCACACGCTAGTGGAAGCAACAGTCAAACCAACAATGACGACAAGAAACTTGAGATGGCAGGTCTGACCAATGAACAATGGAAGGTACTGGTTGATATGATCAGCAAACAAAAAATCAAATGAATCAGAGAAAATGACTGGTAAGAGCATTTGGGATTTGTGGATTATTGACAGTGGGGCATCAAACCATATGACCGGGTCACTGGAAAATTTGAGTGAAAAGGAAACTATACAAAGGTGCCCCGTAAGGTTACCCGATGGTGAACGTGTTCTAGCTTGCGAACAGGGAACAGTGACTCTTGAAGAAGGACTTGAATTGAAAAATGTCCTTTATGTTCCCAAATTAAAATGCAATTTACTTTCAGTACCTCAATTGACGGATGAAGAAAATTGTGTTGTAACATTCACTGATAAATTGTGTATTATACAGGACCGCACTTCGAGGACGCTGATTGGAGCAGGTGAACGGAAAGATGGGCTTTATTGGTATCGTGGGGTACGGAAGACTCAAGCATGTCATGTCAAGATGGAAAATCAACTAGCACTTTGGCACCAAAGATTAGGACATCCGTCATTTCAGATTGTGCAAATGCTTCCTGATATAAGTGGGAAATGTACTCGTGATGAGTTGAATACAGTTTGTGATGTTTGTGAAAAATCGAAACAAACGAGAGATAAGTTTTTCTTAAGTGCGCATCAAGCTTTGAATATTTTTGATTTAATTCATTGTGACTTATGGGGTCCTTATAAAACTCCTTCATCCTGTGGTGCTTCATATTTTTTGACAATTGTGGATGATTGTTCACGGGCAGTTTGGATCTATTTGTTAAAAGAAAAAACAGAGGTATCAGTGACTTTGAAAAAAAATTTCACACTCGTTGAGAGGCAATACAACAAATGTGTTAAAATGGTTCGCTCTGACAATGGAACCGAATTCATGTGTTTAAAACACTATTTCATTCAACAAGGTATCCTTCACCAAACTTCCTGTGTCGGCACCCCGCAACAAAATGGACGCATCGAACGCAAGCATCGGCATATTCTGAATGTTGCTCGGTCATTACGGTTTCAAGGCAATCTTCCCATTAAATTTTGGGGGGAATGCGTTTTGACTGCAGGCTACTTAATCAATCTCACACCATCCTCCATTCTAAAAGGAAAAACCCCTTATGAAGTGATCCATGGATGTGTACCCAGCTACGCGCACTTACGAGTATTTGGTTCATTATGTTATGCTCATAATCAAAATAGACAGTGGGATAAATTTGATAGTCGTAGCCGAAAATGTGTGTTTGTCGGGTATCCATATGGCAAAAAAGGATGGAAATTATTTGATTTGGAAACAGAAACTTTCTTTGTCTCTCGTGATGTACATTTTTTCGAAAATAAATTTCCATATTTTGAAGCCAAAAAGATGGACACTGCACCACCATTGCAAAACCCAATTATTGCCAACTCTTTAGAAACTGGAACGGACCCACATTTTCTTCATGAAGTTGCCTCCTCAAACCTAGATGAATGCATCGTCAACCAACCCATTGCATCTTCCATCCCAGCCAAGGAGGATGCTACCCTCACAGATGACTTCGACCACACTATCAACGACTCTGATCCGTGTATAGAAGCCTCGACGCTACCCGCGGATCCAACCCCGCGTCCGACGGAGACGGCGCCGTCGGTTTCTTCACCACCGCTGACGGCCGCGGTTCCCCTTGGGCGAGGGCATCGCGCGAAGCTGCCTTCCGTACGGTTACGCGATTTTGTCGCAGCCACCACGATACCGTCAAGCCCCTCTGTTCCGTCACCTCCTTCAACAGAATCCTCAGGTGTTTCGTATCCTATACATGATTTTGTGAATTGTGATTCCTTTTCTAACCATCATCAAAGTTTTCTTGCCTCTTTACACACCGAGCAGGAACCCCTGTTCTTTTCTCAAGCGGTCCGAGAACCCCGGTGGCGTGATGCTATGGCACAGGAGATTCATGCTCTCGAACTCAATAACACCTGGAAACTCACCGCTCTCCCTCCTGGAAAGAAGGCACTTGGGTGTAAATGGATCTACAAAATCAAATACAACTCGGATGGAACAATTGAAAGATTCAAGGCTCGATTGGTAATTCTTGACAATCATCAAGTGGAGGGTTTGGATTACAACGAGACGTTTTCTCCTGTCGTAAAGACGGTAACCATTCGCACAACTCTAGCAGTAGCAGCCGCAAAAGATTGGGAGCTTCATCAGATGGACGTTCACAATGCGTTTCTCCATGGTGATCTTGATGATGAGGTTTATATGAAACTCCCTCCTGGCTTCCAAGAATCTCAACCAGGGGCAGTGTGCAAGCTTCAAAAGTCTCTATATGGCCTCCGACAGGCCCCCAGGTGTTGGTTTGCTAAACTATCTTCTTCTCTCACTCGTTACGGCTTCCAACAATCCCCGAAGGATCATTCCCTGTTTACTCTCAATAATAATGACATACAGTTGGTTGTGCTAGTCTACGTTGATGATCTTGTGATTGCAGGGAATAATGGTACTGCCATCCAATGTTTTAAAGGCTACTTAAATCAATGCTTTCATATGAAAGATTTAGGCCGCCTCAAGTACTTCCTGGGGGTTGAAGTTGCTGGCTCCACCAACGGAATCTTCCTTTGTCAGAGGAAATATGCCTTAGATATCATTACTGCAGTCGGATTGTTGGGTGCGAAGCCCGCCACTACACCATGTGAAGAAAATCACAAATTGAGCTCCGCTACTGGTTCTTTTCTTTCTGACCCGGCTACTTATCGTAGACTTGTTGGGAGGTTAATTTATCTGTGTTTCACTCGACCTGACCTTGCCTACAGTGTCCAAGCTTTATCTCAATTTATGCAAAATCCACGCTCCGAGCATTGGCAAGCTGCTCTTCGTGTTGTTTGATATTTAAAGGGGCATCCTGGACAAGGAATACTCCTACCTCGAGACAACAACTTACAACTCTTTGGGTGGTGTGATTCTGATTGGGCAAGTTGTCCACTGCAACGGAAATCTCTCACCGGATGGTTTATTCAACTCGGCACTTCCCCAATCTCTTGGAAAACCCAGAAACAACAAACGGTTTCTGCCTCCTCTGTTGAGGCTGAATATCGATCAATGGCTAAGACCACCCGAGAATTAAAGTGGATTAAAGACATTCTCGCTTCTCTACATGTTCCTCATCCTGACCCAATTCGTCTTTATTGTGATAGTCAAGCAGCACTTCACATTGCTAAAAACCCGGTCTTCCCCGAACGCACCAAACACATTGAAGTTGACTGCCACTTTGTTCGAGATGAAATCATTCACAAGCGCCTTCTTCCATCCTATGTGCCCACACATACACAACTAGCTGACCTTTTCACAAAAGCTCTCGGTGCTAAAAAGTTTGGAGCCATCTTGGTCAAGTTGGGCATTCAAGACTTACATGCTCCAACTTGAGGGGGGATATTACCGGACAAAATCATTATTAGACTTAATTAGACTTAATTACAGGAATATAATCACTATTCATGAGTCTATAATTAGACTTAATTATAGGAATATAATCACTATTAATGGGTCTATAATTAGTCTTAATTACAGATCTTATGTGAGAAAAAGAATCTGTACGGTTCTAATGCTATGGTTATATATATGTATCATTGCTATAGATGAAAGACACATTGAATAAAACAGAGAATATTCTTTCACTAGGTGTTTGAATCAATTAATAGACCTTAGAACATACGAAAACACAATTTTAACACATGAAATTGTTTTTCAAAGATATTCATAAGTGTTTCAATCAATTAATAGACTAAGATTGTAAAAGAAATATTAAACATATCAAAACACAATTTTAACACATGGAAATGGTTTTCAAAGATATCATAAGTGTTTTCAATCAATTAATAGCGAAAAGAAAAGAACAAGTTGCAAACATTTAGTTAAGTAATACGCTTGTTTTCAATAGTTAAGATACTTCTAAACTATTATTATACAGAACATTCACTTTCCTATAGTTTCCTAGGTTATAAAACCTTAGATTGTAAATGAAAGAAGTATTAATTATATCAAAACACAATTTTAACACATGAAATTGTTTTTCAAAGATATCATAAGTGTTTCAATCAATGAATAGACCTTAGATTGTAAAAGAAGTATTAAACATATCAAAATACAATTTGAACACATGAAATGGTTTTTCAAGGGTATCCTAGGTGTTTGAATCAATTAATAGAGCTTAGAACATACGAAAACACAATTTTAACACATGAAATTGTTTTTCAAAGATATTCATAAGTGTTTCAATCAATTAATAGACTAAGATTGTAAAAGAAATATTAAACATATCAAAACACAATTTTAACACATGGAATTGGTTTTCAAAGATATCATAAGTGTTTTCAATCAATTAATAGCGAAAAGAAAAGAACAAGTTGCAAACATTTAGTTAAGTAATACGCTTGTTTTCAATAGTTAGGATACTTTTAAACTATTATTATACAGAACATTCACTTTCTTATAGTTTCCTAGGTTATAAAACCTTAGATTGTAAATGAAAGAAGTATTAAACATATCAAAACACAATTTTAACACATGAAATTGTTTTTCAAAGATATCATAAGTGTTTCAATCAATGAATAGATCTTAGATTGTAAAAGAAATATTAAACATATCAAAATACAATTTGAACACATGAAATGGTTTTTCAAGGGTATCCTAGGTGTTTGAATCAATTAATAGACCTTAGAACATACGAAAACACAATTTTAACACATGAAATTGTTTTTCAAAGATATTCATAAGTGTTTCAATCAATTAACGGACTAAGATTGTAAAAGAAATATTAAACATATCAAAACACAATTTTAACACATGGAAATGGTTTTCAAAGATATTGTACCGCCCTGGTAGTCGGAAGTGATGACGTGGCACCAAGCTACAGTGTAGGCGTGTTGACAAGGCGCCAGGTTGACAGAAGGGGAGGAAGACGGGGGGCTCGTGAAGTCGCCAGTGATTAAGTTGGCGTGTTCCGATCATTAAGCATACCAGGCGATCGCCCAGTATAAGGTGAAGTCGCCAGATGTAAACTCAGGCGACCAAGCGATTGGAGATCGCCAGAGCAAGCACATCGCCAGAGATGAAAGTGGTGCAGATTATGAAGGCGGCCGGCGAGACCACAGGGAAGGTGTACGAGAGCACCCTAACTCGCCAGTTCCAGTAGAGATCGCGCTCCCAAGTTAGCTATGCACTGGGCAGTACCTTGCATAAATAACTTAGCCAAAAAGAGAGTCAGAAGCAGCGCCCAAGTCAAGGAGGCTCCAGATGATGGCACGTGTACGACTGGATGCGAGCCACGTGTCCAGGTCTGTAACTGCCAGGAGAGTGAAAGTAACCAGGTATATAAGAGTTCTCAACGAACTTTCTGAGGTACGTACGTTCATATTACACTCTTTACGCTTGCGAGTTCTAGAGCTTACTGTGAGAGAGAACATTGCACGGTTCCTTGAGTTTTCTTGAGCGTTCTTGCTCTTAGTATTTGGTGGTTCGGTCACTGACTTGGGCGTTGGAGTGCGATCGGCCGCAGCGGCGCCGCTTTGTTCTTTTGCAGGTTCTTGAGGTGGATCTCGAAGAAGGACGGAGGTTCGAAGCGGTGATCCTTTGACGAGGCAGGTTCCAACGTTCTGGTCAACAGGCAGACCACCGTGGGGCCGTGTAAAACCTGTTCCCATCCACAGCGTGAGTTCTTGGAGGTTTTCGTGATTTTCTGTGTGGTTGTGTGCTGATGCAACCGTAGTTTGCTGTTCGCTTGAGATTTGTTCGGTGTTTTCGCATTTTCCACCGTTCGTTTGGATTTTTGTTCGGTGAAGTGAAGCTTTCTGCTGTGTACGTGCGATCTGTTCGGTGGAATTTGAGTTCCCTCGCTCGTTTGGTTATCTGTGGGAGAAGCGGTGGTTTCTGGTGGAGTTGCAGGTTTCTTTGAAGGTTCGCGGTGTTCTCGAGTTTTTGCAGAGTTACGCGCAGTTTTCCCGATCGATCGCTGAATCGATCGTAGCTGAAGTAGGTGTTGTTCGCTGCATTCTGTGAGTCGCTAAGTTTCATGAGAAAAATGAGAAGCAATCGTTCAAGTCCGGTTGCGCCCGTCGCTGCTGAAGGCGCCGCCGCCATGACCATGGCGCAGATGGCGGAGATGATGCGTTCGTTGCAGGCAACTGTGGAAGCCTCGCGCATAGAACAGGCGAGAATGCATGAGGACCTGGTCGCCTCTCGCGCCAGGAATGAGGAGCTTAGCAAGGTGACTGAGGAGCTGCGTCAAGCTCTTCAGGAGCAGCAAGGGCGTTCTTCTGCTGAAGAGGTTGCGCCGTCGTCGCCACCTCGTGTTTTTCCTATGCCTTTTTTTCAGGAGATTACTGACACGCCTATTCCTGCGAGTGTGGTTCCTGTTAAGGCTGTTTTCACCGGCGTGGAGGATCCCGAGGCTCATCTCACCACGTTCCACACGCAGATGATGCTGTCAGGGGGATCGGACGTCGTGTATTGCAAGATGTTCGTGAGCACGCTCCAGGGAACGGCGCTGGAATGGTTTGTGAGCCTGCCTAACGGTCACATAACCAGTTTTCAACAGTTCTCGAAGATTTTCGTCGAGCAGTACATTGTGAATAAGGCGCCGCCCAGGGTGTCTTATGATTTGTTTGATATAAGGCAATATCAGGGAGAGTCCCTCAGAGACTACCTGAATCGCTTTGGGGTGCAGATGGTCAGATCGTCGGCCAAAGATGAAGAAATGCTGGTCTATGCATTCAAGAAGGGCATGTTGCCGGGACCGTTCTGCGAGGCGTTGATCAGGGCACACCCCGCCACGTTTGCTGAGGTTAGGCGACTTGCGGTGGCCCACATCGCCGATGAGAGCGAGGTCGCCGAGAAGAGAGGAAGCGTAGCTCCCGCTAGGCCACACGCCCAGACCAGGATCCAGCCGCAGAGGGTGCTGGAGACAGCGGCGGCCAGGAGGGATCAGAGGACTCGCCATCCTTATGATCCAAGGAAGAACAAGGGTAGGGGCCAAGGACGCCAGCAACCAGCACGCCGGGAATACAATCGCCCGCCTAAGCACAAGTTTGTCATGGGATTGGCGGATCTGATCGCCATTCCCAACATATCCGCTAGGTTGAAGGCGCCAGAAAAGGTGGGCGACAAGGTGTTGGGACCAAAGCCAGACGCTTGGTGTGAGTTTCACCAGGGTTTTGGCCATACAGTGGACTCATGTTTAGCATTAGGATACCAGCTCGACGATCTGGTAAAGAGCGGGTTCCTAAATGATTATTTGCTGGACAGGAGGACGGGGGGCGCGTCGAGCTCCCAACCAGCGGGTGCTGAAGCTCAGTAGCACGAGATGCCCACGCATGGAGAAATCCACACCATTGCAGGGGGTTTCTCAGGCGGTGGATGCACCGCATCACAAAGGAAGAAGTACGGGAGGTCTGTGATGACGGTGGATATGTTTGAAGACCACTCACCAGAAGTGGATATTACATTCACCAAGCAAGATCTCCGGGATGTTGTGCCTCATGACAACGATCCCATAGTAATTTTGTTGATAACAGCAGGAAGAAAGGTCCACAGGGTGCTGGTGGACCAGGGAAGCTCGGCAGATTTGATGTTCTGGCCGACTTTCACGCAGTTGGAGCTGCCCCTTGACCAGTTGAGGCCCTATGGAGGGTGTTTGTATGGGTTCGCTGGTGACCAAGTGGAGGTCAGGGGGTACATAGAGTTAAGGACAACGTTTACAGACGTGGCGGGTTCAAGAACGGAAAAAATCAAGTATCTGGTTGTAAACGCTCCTTCAGCGTACAACATCCTGTTGGGAAGACCCACGCTCAACAGGATAGGTGCCATACCATCAACCCGGCACATGAAGGTGAAGTTGCCGTCCATGGAGGGGGTGGTCATCACCATCAAATCCGATCAGAAGGAAGCAAAGAAGTGCTATGAGAATAGCCTGAAAAACAAGAGATCGGTGAGTTACGTAACAACCACCCCGCCTCCCGGTGTGAAGCCCAGATCGACGGTAACAGAAGAGATCGCCGGAAGGGACGTGGAGATGGTGGACGCAGAGCTAGGGGAGGGGAATGCTGGTCTGGAGGAGGAAGAGGCAAGGAATCGCCCTGAGGAAGAGAGAGAACTGGGAATCGCCAGGGCGGTGATCGCCAAAGAAACCAGACCAAAACCCGTCGAGCAGTGGCTCGAGAGAGAAATCGGGGGAAAGATCTTCAAGCTGGGAAAATCCCTGGAGGTTGAGCTCCAGAACCAGATCGCCAAGGTGATTGAGCGGCATCTGGACGCATTTGCATGGTCCGCTTCGGACATGCCCGGGATCGATCCCGACTTTTTGTGCCATCATCTGGCGATGGACAACTTGGTAAGACCAGTGCGACAGAGAAGAAGAAAGTTCAACGAAGAGAGGAGGCAGGCGATCAGGGACGAAACACAGAAACTCCTCGCTGCAGGCCACATCAGGGAAGTTCAGTACCCTGAATGGTTGGCAAATGTCGTGCTGGTGAAGAAGAGTAACGGGAAATGGCGCATGTGCGTCGATTTCACTGACCTGAACAAGGCTTGCCCAAAGGATTCGTATCCTTTACCAAGCATAGACGCCTTGGTGGATAGTGCTCCAGGGTGTAAGCTATTGAGCTTCCTGGATGCCTTCTCGGGGTATAATCAGATTAAGATGCATCCCATGGATGAGGAGAAGACAGCCTTCATGACGGAGAGGTCGTGCTACTGCTACAAGGTGATGCCGTTTGGGCTGAAGAACGCGGGGGCCACGTACCAGAGGCTGATGGATCGAGTACTTGCACCGATGCTGGGAAGGAACGTGCAAGCGTACGTCGATGACATGGTCGTGACCTCGCCGGAAAAAAGCAAGCACGTTGCAAAATTGGAAGAATTGTTCACGACAATCGCCAAGTTCAGATTAAAGCTTAATCCAGAGAAATGCATTTTCGGCGTGGAGGCTGGAAAGTTTTTGGGTTTCCTCTTGACTGAAAGAGGCATAGAGGCCAACCCTGATAAGTGTGCCGCCATCCTGGCGATGAGGAGCCCAGCTACGGTGAAGGAGGTTCAACAGCTAACAGGTCGGATGGCAGCCCTGTCTCGCTTTGTGTCAGCTAGCGGAGAAAAGGGTCATCCCTATTTTCAGTGCTTGAGGCGCAATAACAAGTTTGCGTGGACGAAGGAGTGCGAGGAAGCCTTCGTCAAGCTGAAGGAATATCTGGCGAGCCCGCCGGTCTTATGCAAACCGCTGGGGGGAACCCCTCTCAGGTTGTATTTTGCTGTAACTGAGAGGGCGGTGAGTGCGGTGCTCGCCCAGGATCAAGATCAGGCTCAAAAGCCTATTTATTTTGTGAGTAAGGTGTTGCAGGCCCCGAAACGAGATATCAGGCCCTGGAAAAGGCTGCGCTGGCTGTGGTATTTTCGGCGAGGAGGTTGCGCCACTATTTCCATAGCTTCACCATTTTGGTGATGACTGACCTGCCCATCCAGAAGGTCTTGAAGAAGCCTGACGTTGCAGGAAGGATGGTGAAATGGGCAGTAGAATTGTCAGAGTTTGATATTAAATATGAGCCTCGAGGCCCGATCAAGGGGCAAATCTTTGCAGATTTCGTGGTTGAGCTCTCATCTGAGGCGGCGCGAGTTGAAGGGGACGACTTCCGTTGGGTACTCTCGGTGGATGGATCGTCGAACCAGCAGGGCAGCGGTGCTGGAGTCATTTTGGAAGGACCCAACGGCGTGCTGATCGAACAATCTTTGAGATTTGCCTTCAAAGCCAGTAACAATCAAGCAGAATATGAGGCGCTGATCGCCGGGATTTTGCTGGCCAAGGAGATGGGAGCCAGGGTGCTAATGGCCAAGAGCGACTCGCTGCTAGTCACAGGGCAAGTAACAGGCGAGTTCCAGGCTAAAGATCCACAAATGGCGGCCTATTTGGAGTATGTGCAGGAATTGAAGAGTTCCTTTGCCTCCTTTGAAGTAGTACATGTGCCCAGGGAGCAGAATGCCCGAGCTGACTTGCTAGCTAAGCTCGCCAGCTCAGGCAAGGGGGGTAGGCATAGGACGGTGATTCAAGAAACTCTGAAGACGCCGAGAGCATTTGTGGTAGATCACCTGGTTCTTCAGATAAGCAAGTCGACGGAGAAAGCAGCGAGAAGCCATAAGTCCCTGACGCAAGAAACTCTGAGATCGCCGAGAATAAGAGCATGTCGGGGAGAGAAGGTGAACGTGATGCAGGTCTGCGCTACCCATGAGCCAGACACTTGGATAACCCAGTACAAGCGGTGCCTGGCAGATGGCCTTCTCCCACTGGATCCGACTGAGGCTAGGAAGGTAAAGAAAAATTCTAGCAAGTACACATTGATTGATGGCGATCTGTACAGGTTTGGGTTCACTCACCCACTCCTGGAATGCGTACATGGCGAGAAGTGCACGAGAATCATGGCAGAGCTCCACGAAGGTATCTGCGGAAGCCACGTCGGGGGTCGAGCTCTGGCCGCAAGAACTCTCCGTGCAGGGTATTACTGGCCATCGATGAGAGAAGACTGCAAGAAGTATGCCCAATGTTGCAAACAATGCCAACAACAGGCCGATTGGCACAAGGCGCCTCCCGAAGAGTTGAAGTCGATCTACAGCCCTTGGCCGTTTCATACGTGGGGAATCGACATCCTGGGACCTTTCCCGCTGGCGATCAGGCAGAAGAAGTACTTGGTGGTGGCGATTGAGTATTTCACCAAGTGGATCGAAGCAGAGCCAGTGGCCCAGATCACCGCACACAAGATCAAAGGTTTCGTGTGGAAGAATATTGTGTGCCGGTTTGGAGTGCCCAAGCGCCTGGTGTCAGACAATGGGACTCAGTTTGCAAGCCACTTGTTGAAGAAGCTGTGCGAAGGGGTGGGAATTCAACAAGTGTTTGCATCCGTCGAGCACCCTCAGACGAATGGCCAGGTGGAGTCAGCTAATCGGGTGTTGCTGAGAGGTTTGAAAAGAAGACGAGAGAAAGCCAAAGGAAGCTGGGCTGAGGAGGTACCCCGTATAGTCTAGGCGTACCACACCACCGAGCAGTCAGGAACCCATGAGACTCCATTCAGCTTGGTCTATGGGTGTGATGCAATGATTCCAGTAGAGATCCAGGAGAGCTCGCTGATATTCCAGAACTTTGTAGAGGAAGACTCGAATGAAGAGAGAAGGTTGAACCTGGATCTACTGGATGAAGTCAGGGAAGAGGCGAGATTGAAGGCTGAAGCAGTGAAGAGAAGGGTTGAACGAAGATACAACTCGAAGGTGATGCCAAGACAGTTTAGAGAAGGCGACCTGGTGATGAGGAAAGCCCACCAGTACGAGATGGAGAATAAACTTTCGCCCAAGTGGACAGGGCCGTTCAAAATAACCGAGGCGCTCGGGAACGGCGCCTACCGCTTAGAGACATTGGAAGGAGGGGCGATTCCTCGCACTTGGAACGCCACGCACCTGAAGTTGTATTACAGTTAAGAAGCCTTGTAAGTAAAGACAAACGCGAAGTTATATTACAATGTCTCTGTTAAAACAGTTTGAAGGAGGCACTCTTTTTTCCCTAAGGAGGGTTTTTAATGAGGCCACCCAATAAAGAGAAGTTTTCGAAGTACAAGTTGTTTTAGATTGCATGCCTGTTGTTTTCAGAAAGTTTTGAAGAAAGACCTTGTCACTTGTATGTGGCTTAAGGCAAGTTAAAGATATGTTGCATGCTTTCTAAAAAGTTTTAAGTCCTCATCGTCTTTCGGCGATCGGAGGCACCAGTTAAAAGTTTTAAGTCCTCATCGTCTTTCGGCGATCGGAGGCACCAGTTAAAAGTTTTAAGTCCTCATCGTCTTTCGGCGATCGGAGGCACCAGTTGAAAGTTTTAAGTCCTCATCGTCTTTCGGCGATTGGAGGCACAAGTTAAAAGTTTTAAGTCCTCATCGTCTTTCGGCGATCGGAGGCACCAGTTGAAAGTTTTAAGTCCTCATCGTCTTTCGGCGATTGGAGGCACAAGTTAAAGTTAAAGTCCTCATCGTCTTTCGGCGATCGGAGGCACCAGCTAAAAGACCTCAACGCCCTCGCGCGTCCTGAGGCGAGTTAAAGACCTCCTCGCCGTCGAGCGAGTGCAGGCGAGGAAGAGCGAAAAGTCCTCAGTGTTTCTGGGGGCGAGGAGATGTAACCCCTGGGGCAATGTAGAGGCACCAGTGAAAAGTCCTCAGTGTTTCTGGGGGCGAGAAGATGTAACCCCCGGGGCAATGTAGAGGCAAGTAAAAGACCTTCTCGCCTATGAGCGAGTTCAAGCGAGTAAAAGACCTTCTCGCCTATGAGCGAGTTCAGGCAAGATAAAATCCTTCTCGTCTCGAACGAGTTCAGGTACGGTGTTAAGGGTGGACGAAGTTTGGAAGGTGGCTAAGGTAGGTTCGAAGAGAATGCCTAGCCACCCGGTCTTTTATTCTGAAGTTCAGGAGGGTAGAGAAGGATCCGAAAGGCGCCTCTACCCCCAGATAAAAGAACAATGGCCAAGGCATGAAGCCAGAAAGAAGCTGATATCGCCAAGAGTCTTTGGCGACCAGGAAAAGTTCAAGCAGCGGCGAGAAAGTTAAAAACCCATGCTGATGGAGCAGATCGGGTGAAGAAATGTTTTAAGCCAGTGGTTGAGTTGAAGTTCGTTGCTTGAAGAGTGATTTTACGTTAAGGTTAATTGCCTTAGGATTACGAGCTGTGAAAGTGGTTATTATTGCTTGAAGTGGAAACGGTTCGAAACAGTTAAGTGCAAGATCGGGCCTACAAAATTACTAAGTTATTTTTGCTGAAGTAAAATTGCGCAAGGAAAGTTGAAGCAGGCAAAGAAATTGCAGAAAGAAATACAAAGGCAATTTCATTAAAGTAAATACTAGTTCAAAGCACATGGACAGGAAAATATGAAGGTTATTACAATTGTACAAAGAAAAAGCATAAAGGTGATGGATGAGGGGAAATTGATCAGTCTTCGACGGGAACCACCTTCCCATCCACCACCTCGTTGTTTAAAGACACCATGCTGAGATCCAGATCGGGGAACAAGCATGCAAACTGTTCCCGTGCAGCAGCGAATCCAGCAGCCAGAATCTGGGCAGAACTCATTTTAAGATCTTTAATCTGCTTTTGGAGTCCTTCAGTTTGTTCCTTCAGCCCCTTATTCTACTGCTCCAGCTCTTCGATTTGTTTCTTGAGTTTTTCGTTGATCTCTTGAGCTTGGAGAAGGTCTTCAGCAACCTTCTTGGATTCCGCTTGCACTTGGCCCAGTTCAGCAGTGATTTTCCCTTTCTCTTTGTTGGCCTCGGCAAGCTCAGCAATGGCGTCGTCCCTCGCCTTCTCCACCTTACCCAGGAAGATCTCCCGATCAGCAGACCTCTGCTCCAGTTTTTTTACCTTGGCGGCGTCAGTTTTTATCGAAGCTTCCAAGTCAGCCACCTTAACGCGATAAGGCACAATTTTGCTCTCTAGTTCGATCTTTTCTTGAGCCAGTTGTTGTACCTTATGGCGGAGTTCAGTGGCCTCCTCGCGCGCCAATCGGAGCTCAGTGCTCATCGCATCTTCTACTCGAGAGTGTTCAATCTCCGCGAGCGTCAGATTGAAGGACAACTTCTCCACCTCAACCTTCATGGTGCTGTTCTCAGTTTTAAGGTTGAAGAGGTCGTCCTGGAGCTTCCTGGTGGAGCTCTGCTATCGTCTTCTGCTTAGCAGATAAAGGCTCCCACATCCTCGTGACCTCAAGAGGGAGGTTTGCAGCTTGGAGAGGCGCTGGGTGGGCCTGTTGTTGGTTTTCGTTGCCACCTTCTTTAGTTGGTTCTTCAGTAGGCGCTTCTGCTCGTGGTGGCGACGTCGGGGACTCGGTGATCAGAATCGGAGAAGTGTGGGCAACCTCATCCCCGATTGGAGCAATATCTGCGGCTGAGGCGTTGGAAGGAGGTCCCCCTCCAGCTGATACATATGGCGTGGAGGCGCTTGGGGGGTCCTCCAAGAAATTGTCTTCGGCGGCCTCAACCGCGGGTGGTGCAGTTGCCAATGGAATGGCTTGGACTGGGGAAGCGGGAGCTGGTGGAGATGACATTGTTGGAGGTCGAGCAGGCGTGGATGGCGGTGTTGAGGTTGGAAGAGGGGGTGGGGCAGGTGGTGAAGAAGGTGCCACCCTCTTCTTCTTTGTAACGAGGCCATCTTCGGTGACCTCGTCATCTTCTTCCTCCTCCTAGTGGACTACCTGGGGAGCTTTCCTCTTGGGCCTTTTGAGGACGAGTTTTTTACGCTGGGCGGCGGGTTGGACGTCGGAGGGAGCTGGGCCCTTAGGTGGCGATCGGCCCTGTGCGGCGGCGCTCTCCACCATGGAATTTGGCACTGTTTGAGAGCCCGTTGCCAACCCATGGAGTCGGGCGAGCGTCCTCAATTCAGCAAGCTTGTCCTGGCCCAACATGTTATCTGCATAAGAGCAAAAATGCATGGGTTAGTTCAGAGAGAAGATAAATGCATAAGGCAGTATGCAACGGCAAAGCAGACAAATAGTGCAGAAATATAAAACCAAAGTCTTGCGCACAACGCACAAGACGCCCAGAAACAGTTAACAGAAGCAAGTATTAAAACAAGAGGCTCGAATGTTCTAACCTATTCGAATTTCGAGTTGGTCCTCAAAGAATTCGAAGCAGATCAGGGTGGTGGTGAGGAAGGTGATGTTGGCATCCGCCACACTCTTCCAAAAGAAGCAGAGATCCCTGTCCAGTGCACCCATGCTATCAGGACTTCTGGGTCTCCTGAAGCAGCTCTAGGACTCTTTGCTCCCCTTGTTCACCCAGTACAAGGGGAAGCCGTCGAGTAGGGAAGTGTCCTTGTCGTTGGGGCGCACTTGGACGAACTTTCCCTTCCATCTTTATAGGACTGCTGGAAGATGGAGAGGATCGACCTCCCAGCAATCCCATTCAAGCTCACCCACAGGCGGTCTCCTGGGTGCTTGGCTTCAAAAAGGAACAAGAATACGACTACGGATGCTGGCAACCCCAGATGGTCGCACATCACTTGGAATGCTCGCACAAACGCCCAGCTGTTGGGGTGGAGCTGGGCGGCGGCAATGTTGAGCTCGGTGAGGAGCTCCCTCTCGAAACGTGTAAAGGGAAACCTTAGTTTCACCTTCTTGAATAGCGTTGTGTAGACGAAGCAGAAGGGCCCGTCATTGCTCGCCTTATCGTCGGCACAAACGGGCAGATCGGGGGGACAAGGTAGCACTGTCATCTTCTCATCGTGCTCCTTGTGGAATGATTGATGAAGTTCATCCCCCTTCTTCAACCGTAAAACTGCCCCCGCAGTGTTCACAGAAGATGTTTCCCTCAGCAGGGTCGAGTTGGCCCAGGGATACAATTTTTTGAAGTCTGGTGTGGGGACGGAGGCTCCTCCGGTGACTGGCGGAGTAGCCTGGGCCAGGTTGGGGCAGGAAGGTGCAGGCCTCTCAGCCTGGGAAGATGAAGCACCGCGTGCTCGCGGTGGGTTGAGTGCTTGAGAAGAAGGGTTTCGCGATGAAGGAGGAGGATTCGGGGTGATCTTGGTGCAAGTCATGATGGAAGCTGCAAAGGAAGAAGAAAAGGAAAAAATGATCAGGGGTCACAGAGGCTGACTCGATCATGGAAGAAAGGTGAAAAACGAACGAACGTAGGTTCGTTGCAACGATTGACGAAGCCCTAAGTTACGAAGAAGGAGAAATGTCAAAAGCAACCCACAACGTATGCACCAGACAGTTACAGGATGATGCGAATCGGTTAAAATGCAGGGAAAACCAGCAGAAGAAGGAAAGGAAGTACCTTTTTATGATCAGAAAGGCGATGAAGAATGTTGATGATTCGGGAAGTTGAAGAGCGTCGAGAGCTTTTTCGCAAAAGAAGGTTAGAGCGTTTGTGAATACGAAGAAAAGTGATGGAACAGTGTGGAGTGAAAATGGGTTTAAGGGTTTTTCGAAATGGGTTTGGGAAGCGCAAACGGTAACTGAAGGTAACCGTTGATGAAGCCACGTGTCGAGCGATGGGTGAGGGGTTTGGTGGAGCGTCAGAGGAGCAGAAAGTACAACCGCTTGGAATTCTGCGTCAGTGCCACGTAGGTCGGTGTTGACGTGACTCTTTCAGTCTTTTCGCTGGACAAGTCTTCGCTTAAGACTGGGGGCTTGTGTACCGCCCTGGTAGTCGGAAGTGATGACGTGGCACCAAGCTACAGTGTAGGCGTGTTGACAAGGCGCCAGGTTGACAGAAGGGGAGGAAGTCGGGGGGCTCGTGAAGTCGCCAGTGATTAAGTTGGTGTGTTCTGATCATTAAGCATACCAGGCGATCGCCCAGTAGAAGGTGAAGTCGCCAGATGTAAACTCAGGCGATCAAGCGATTGGAGATCGCCAGAGCAAGCACATCGCCAGAGATGAAAGTGGTGCAGATTATGAAGGCGGCCGGCGAGACCACAGGGAAGGTGTACGAGAGCACCCTAACTCGCCAGTTCCAGTAGAGATCGCGCTCCCAAGTTAGCTATGCACTGGGCAGTACCTTGCATAAATAACTTAGCCAAAAAGAGAGTCAGAAGCAGCGCCCAAGTCAAGGAGGCTCCAGATGATGGCACGTGTACGACTGGATGCGAGCCACGTGTCCAGGTCTGTAACTGCCAGGAGAGAGAAAGTAACCAGGTATATAAGAGTTCTCAACGAACTTTCTGAGGTACGCACATTCAGATTACACACTTTACGCTTGCGAGTTCTAGAGCTTACTGTGAGAGAGAACATTGCACGGTTCCTTGAGTTTTCTTGAGTGTTCTTGCTCTTAGTATTTGGTGGTTTGGTCACTGACTTGGGCGTTGGAGTGCGATCGGCAGAAGCGGCGCCGCTCTGTTCTTTTGCAGGTTCTTGAGGTCGATCTCGAAGAAGGACGGAGGTTCGAAGCGGTGCACGAGTCGATCCTTTGACGAGGCAGGTTCCAACGTTCTGGTCAACAGGCAGGATCAGATATCATAAGTGTTTTCAATCAATTAATAGCGAAAAGAAAAGAACAAGTTGCAAACATTTAGTTAAGTAATACGCTTGTTCTCAATAGTTAAAATACTTTTAAACAATTATTATACAGAACATTCACTTTCCTATAGTTTCCTATGTTATAAAACATTAGATTGTAAATGAAAGAAGTATTAAACATATCAAAACACAACTTTAACACATGAAATTGTTTTTCAAAGATATCATAAGTGTTTCAATCAATGAATAGACCTTAGATTGTAAAAGAAGTATTAAACATATCAAAATACAATTTGAACACATGAAATGGTTTTTCAAGGGTATCCTAGGTGTTTGAATCAATTAATAGACCTTAGAACATACGAAAACACAATTTTAACACATGAAATTGTTTTTCAAAGATATTCATAAGTGTTTCAATCAATTAATAGACTAAGATTGTAAAAGAAATATTAAACATATCAAAACACAATCTTAACACATGGAAATGGTTTTCAAAGATATCATAAGTGTTTTCAATCAATTAATAGCGAAAAGAAAAGAACAAGTTGCAAACATTTAGTTAAGTAATACGCTTGTTTTCAATAGTTAAGATACTTTTAAACTATTATTATACAGAACATTCACTTTCCTATAGTTTCCTAGGTTATAAAACCTTAGATTGTAAATGAAAGAAGTATTAATTATATCAAAACACAATTTTAACACATGAAATTGTTTTTCAAAGATATCATAAGTGTTTCAATCAATGAATAGACCTTAGATTGTAAAAGAAGTATTAAACATATCAAAATACAATTTGAACACATGAAATGGTTTTTCAAGGGTATCCTAGGTGTTTGAATCAATTAATAGAGCTTAGAACATACGAAAACACAATTTTAATACATGAAATTGTTTTCAAAGATATTCATAAGTGTTTCAATCAATTAATAGACTAAGATTGTAAAAGAAATATTAAACATATCAAAACACAATTTTAACACATGGAATTGGTTTTCAAAGATATCATAAGTGTTTTCAATCAAGTAATAGCGAAAAGAAAAGAACAAGTTGCAAACATTTAGTTAAGTAATACGCTTGTTTTCAATAGTTAAGATACTTTTAAACTATTATTATACAGAACATTCACTTTCTTATAGTTTCCTAGGTTATAAAACCTTAGATTGTATATGAAAGAAGTATTAATTATATCAAAACACAATTTTAACACATGAAATTGTTTTTCAAAGATATCATGACTGTTTCAATCAATGAATAGACCTTAGATTGTAAAAGAAGTATTAAACATATCAAAATACAATTTGAACACATGAAATGGTTTTTCAAGGGTATCCTAGGTGTTTGAATCAATTAATAGAGCTTAGAACATACGAAAACACAATTTTAACACATGAAATTGTTTTCAAAGATATTGATAAGTGTTTCAATCAATTAATAGACTAAGATTGTAAAAGAAATATTAAACATATCAAAACACAATTTTAACACATGGAATTGGTTTTCAAAGATATCATAAGTGTTTTCAATCAAGTAATAGCGAAAAGAAAAGAACAAGTTGCAAACATTTAGTTAAGTAATACGCTTGTTTTCAATAGTTAAGATACTTTTAAACTATTATTATACAGAACATTCACTTTCTTATAGTTTCCTAGGTTATAAAACCTTAGATTGTATATGAAAGAAGTATTAAACATATCAAAACACAATTTTAACACATGAAATTCTTTTTCAATGATATCATAAGTGTTTCATTCGATGAATAGACCTTAGATTGTAAAAGAAGTATTAAACATATCAAAATACAATTTGAACACATGAAATGGTTTTTCAAGGGTATCCTAGGTGTTTGAATCAATTAATAGACCTTAGAACATACGAAAACACAATTTTAACACATGAAATTGTTTTTCAAAGATATTCATAAGTGTTTCAATCAATGAATAGACTAAGATTGTAAAAGAAATATTAAACATATCAAAACACAATTTTAACACATGGAATTGGTTTTCAAAGATATCATAAGTGTTTTCAATCAATTAATAGCGAAAAGAAAAGAACAAGTTGCAAACATTTAGTTATGTAATACGCTTGTTTTCAATAGTTAAGAAACTTTTAAACTATTATTGTACAGAACATTCACTTTCCTATAGTTTCCTAGGTTATAAAACCCTAGATTGTAAATGAAAGAAGTATTAAACATATCAAAACACAATTTTAACACATGAAATTTTTTTTCAAAGATATCACAAGTGTTTCAATCCATGAATAGACCTTAGATTGTAAAAGAAGTATTAAACATATCAAAATACAATTTGAACACGTGAAAGGGTTTTTCAAGGGTATCCTTGGTGTTTGAATCAATTAATAGACCTTAGAACATACGAAAACACAATTTTAACACATGAAATAGTTTTTCAAAGATATTCATAAGTGTTTCAATCAATTAATAGACTAAGATTGTAAAAGAAATATTAAACATATCAAAACACAATTTTAACACATGGAATTGGTTTTCAAAGATATCATAAGTGTTTTCAATCAATTAATAGCGAAAAGAAAAGAACAAGTTGCAAACATTTAGTTATGTAATACGCTTGTTTTCAATAGTTAAGATACTTTTAAACTATTATTGTACAGAACATTCACTTTCCTATAGTTTCCTAGGTTATAAAACCTTAGATTGTAAATGAAACAAGTATTAAACATATCAAAACACAATTTTAACACATGAAATTGTTTTTCAAAGATATCATAAGTGTTTCAATCAATGAATAGACCTTAGTTTGTAAAAGAAATATTAAACATATCAAAATACAATTTGAACAAATGAAATGGTTTTTCAAGGGTATCCTAAGTGTTTGAATCAATTAATAGACCTTAGAACATACGTAAACACAATTTTAACACATGAAATTGTTTTTCAAAGATATTCATATGTGTTTCAATCAATTAATAGACTAAGATTGTAAAAGAAATATTAAACATATCAAAACACAATTTTAACACATGGAATTGGTTTTCAAAGATATCATAAGTGTTTTCAATCAATTAATAGCGAAAAGAAAAGAACAAGTTGCAAACATTTAGTTATGTAATACGCTTGTTTTCAATAGTTAAGATACTTTTAAACTATTATTGTACAGAACATTCACTTTCCTATAGTTTCCTAGGTTATAAAACCCTAGATTGTAAATGAAAGAAGTATTAAACATATCAAAACACAATTTTAACACATGAAATTTTTTTTCAAAGATATCATAAGTGTTTCAATCAATGAATAGACCTTAGATTGTAAAAGAAGTATTAAACATATCAAAATACAATTTGAACACATGAAATGGTTTTTCAAGGGTATCCTTGGTGTTTGAATCAATTAATAGACCTTAGAACATACGAAAACACAATTTTAACACATGAAATTGTTTTTCAAAGATATTCATAAGTGTTTCAATCAATTAATAGACTAAGATTGTAAAAGAAATATTAAACATATCAAAACACAATTTTAACACATGGAATTGGTTTTCAAAGATATCATAAGTGTTTTCAATCAATTAATAGCGAAAAGAAAAGAACAAGTTGCAAACATTTAGTTATGTAATACGTTTGTTTTCAATAGTTAAGATACTTTTAAACTATTATTGTACAGAACATTCACTTTCCTATAGTTTCCTAGGTTATAAAACCTTAGATTGTAAATGAAACAAGTATTAAACATATCAAAACACAATTTTAACACATGAAATTGTTTTTCAAAGATATCATAAGTGTTTCAATCAATGAATAGACCTTAGATTGTAAAAGAAATATTAAACATATCAAAATACAATTTGAACAAATGAAATGGTTTTTCAAGGGTATCCTAAGTGTTTGAATCAATTAATAGACCTTAGAACATACGTAAACACAATTTTAACACATGAAATTGTTTTTCAAAGATATTCATAAGTGTTTCAATCAATGAATAGACTAAGATTCTAAAAGAAATATTAAACATATCAAAACACAATTTTAACACATTGAATTGGTTTTCAAAGATATCATAAGTGTTTTCAATCAATTAATAGCGAAAAGAAAAGAACAAGTTGCAAACATTTAGTTATGTAATACGCTTGTTTTCAATAGTTAAGATACTTTTAAACTATTATTATACAGAACATTCACTTTCTTATAGTTTCCTAGGTTATAAAACCTTAGATTGTATATGAAAGAAGTATTAATTATATCAAAACACAATTTTAACACATGAAATTGTTTTTCAAAGATATCATGACTGTTTCAATCAATGAATAGACCTTAGATTGTAAAAGAAGTATTAAACATATCAAAATACAATTTGAACACATGAAATGGTTTTTCAAGGGTATCCTAGGTGTTTGAATCAATTAATAGAGCTTAGAACATACGAAAACACAATTTTAACACATGAAATTGTTTTCAAAGATATTCATAAGTGTTTCAATCAATTAATAGACTAAGATTGTAAAAGAAATATTAAACATATCAAAACACAATTTTAACACATGGAATTGGTTTTCAAAGATATCATAAGTGTTTTCAATCAAGTAATAGCGAAAAGAAAAGAACAAGTTGCAAACATTTAGTTAAGTAATACGCTTGTTTTCAATAGTTAAGATACTTTTAAACTATTATTATACAGAACATTCACTTTCTTATAGTTTCCTAGGTTATAAAACCTTAGATTGTATATGAAAGAAGTATTAAACATATCAAAACACAATTTTAACACATGAAATTCTTTTTCAATGATATCATAAGTGTTTCATTCGATGAATAGACCTTAGATTGTAAAAGAAGTATTAAACATATCAAAATACAATTTGAACACATGAAATGGTTTTTCAAGGGTATCTTAGGTGTTTGAATCAATTAATAGACCTTAGAACATACGAAAACACAATTTTAACACATGAAATTGTTTTTCAAAGATATTCATAAGTGTTTCAATCAATGAATAGACTAAGATTGTAAAAGAAATATTAAACATATCAAAACACAATTTTAACACATGGAATTGGTTTTCAAAGATATCATAAGTGTTTTCAATCAATTAATAGCGAAAAGAAAAGAACAAGTTGCAAACATTTAGTTATGTAATACGCTTGTTTTCAATAGTTAAGATACTTTTAAACTATTATTGTACAGAACATTCACTTTCCTATAGTTTCCTAGGTTATAAAACCCTAGATTGTAAATGAAAGAAGTATTAAACATATCAAAACACAATTTTAACACATGAAGTTTTTTTTCAAAGATATCACAAGTGTTTCAATCCATGAATAGACCTTAGATTGTAAAAGAAGTATTAAACATATCAAAATACAATTTGAACACATGAAATGGTTTTTCAAGGGTATCCTTGGTGTTTGAATCAATTAATAGACCTTAGAACATACGAAAACACAATTTTAACACATGAAATTGTTTTTCAAAGATATTCATAAGTGTTTCAATCAATTAATAGACTAAGATTGTAAAAGAAATATTAAACATATCAAAACACAATTTTAACACATGGAATTGGTTTTCAAAGATATCATAAGTGTTTTCAATCAATTAATAGCGAAAAGAAAAGAACAAGTTGCAAACATTTAGTTATGTAATACGCTTGTTTTCAATAGTTAAGATACTTTTAAACTATTATTGTACAGAACATTCACTTTCCTATAGTTTCCTAGGTTATAAAACCTTAGATTGTAAATGAAACAAGTATTAAACATATCAAAACACAATTTTAACACATGAAATTGTTTTTCAAAGATATCATAAGTGTTTCAATCAATGAATAGACCTTAGATTGTAAAAGAAGTATTAAACATATCAAAATACAATTTGAACACATGAAATGGTTTTTCAAGGGTATCCTGGTGTTTGAATCAATTAATAGACCTTAGAACATACGAAAACACAATTTTAACACATGAAATTGTTTTTCAAAGATATTCATAAGTGTTTCAATCAATTAATAGACTAAGATTGTAAAAGAAATATTAAACATATCAAAACACAATTTTAACACATGGAATTGGTTTTCAAAGATATCATAAGTGTTTTCAATCAATTAATAGCGAAAAGAAAAGAACAAGTTGCAAACATTTAGTTATGTAATACGCTTGTTTTCAATAGTTAAGATACTTTTAAACTATTATTGTACAGAACATTCACTTTCCTATAGTTTCCTAGGTTATAAGGCCTTAGATTGTAGATGAAAGAAGTATTAAACATATCAAAACACAATTTTAACACATGAAATTTTTTTTCAAAGATATCATAAGTGTTTCAATCAATGAATAGACCTTAGATTGTAAAAGAAGTATTAAACATATCAAAATACAATTTGAACACATGAAATGGTTTTTCAAGGGTATCCTTGGTGTTTGAATCAATTAATAGACCTTAGAACATACGAAAACACAATTTTAACACATGAAATTGTTTTCAAAGATATTCATAAGTGTTTCAATCAATTAATAGACTAAGATTGTAAAAGAAATATTAAACATATCGAAACACAATTTTAACACATGGAATTGGTTTTCAAAGATATCATAATGTTTTCAATCAATTAATAGCGAAAAGAAAAGAACAAGTTGCAAACATTTAGTTATGTAATACGCTTGTTTTCAATAGTTAAGATACTTTTAAACTATTATTGTACAGAACATTCACTTTCCTATAGTTTCCTAGGTTATAAAACCTTAGATTGTAAATGAAAGAAGTATTAAACATATCAAAACACAATTTTAACACATGAAATTGTTTTTCAAAGATATCACAAGTGTTTCAATCAATGAATAGACCTTAGATTGTAAAAGAAGTATTAAACATATCAAAATACAATTTGAACACATGAAATGGATTTTCAAGCGTATCCTTGGTGTTTGAATCAATTAATAGACCTTAGAACATACGAAAACACAATTTTAACACATGAAATTGTTTTTCAAAGATATTCATAAGTGTTTCAATCAATTAATAGACTAAGATTGTAAAAGAAATATTAAACATATCAAAACACAATTTTAACACATGGAATTGATTTTCAAAGATATCATAAGTGTTTTCAATCAATTAATAGCGAAAAGAAAAGAACAAGTTGCAAACATTTAGTTATGTAATACGTTTGTTTTCAATAGTTAAGATACTTTTAAACTATTATTGTACAGAACATTCACTTTCCTATAGTTTCCTAGGTTATAAAACCTTAGATTGTAAATGAAACAAGTATTAAACATATCAAAACACAATTTTAACACATGAAATTGTTTTTCAAAGATATCATAAGTGTTTCAATCAATGAATAGACCTTAGATTGTAAAAGAAATATTAAACAATTTGAACAAATGAAATGGTTTTTCAAGGGTATCCTAAGTGTTTGAATCAATTAATAGACCTTAGAACATACGTAAACACAATTTTAACACATGAAATTGTTTTTCAAAGATATTCATAAGTGTTTCAATCAATGAATAGACTAAGATTCTAAAAGAAATATTAAACATATCAAAACACAATTTTAACACATTGAATTGGTTTTCAAAGATATCATAAGTGTTTTCAATCAATTAATAGCGAAAAGAAAAGAACAAGTTGCAAACATTTAGTTATGTAATACGCTTGTTTTCAATAGTTAAGATACTTTTAAACTATTATTATACAGAACATTCACTTTCTTATAGTTTCCTAGGTTATAAAACCTTAGATTGTATATGAAAGAAGTATTAATTATATCAAAACACAATTTTAACACATGAAATTGTTTTTCAAAGATATCATGACTGTTTCAATCAATGAATAGACCTTAGATTGTAAAAGAAGTATTAAACATATCAAAATACAATTTGAACACATGAAATGGTTTTTCAAGGGTATCCTAGGTGTTTGAATCAATTAATAGAGCTTAGAACATACGAAAACACAATTTTAACACATGAAATTGTTTTCAAAGATATTCATAAGTGTTTCAATCAATTAATAGACTAAGATTGTAAAAGAAATATTAAACATATCAAAACACAATTTTAACACATGGAATTGGTTTTCAAAGATATCATAAGTGTTTTCAATCAAGTAATAGCGAAAAGAAAAGAACAAGTTGCAAACATTTAGTTAAGTAATACGCTTGTTTTCAATAGTTAAGATACTTTTAAACTATTATTATACAGAACATTCACTTTCTTATAGTTTCCTAGGTTATAAAACCTTAGATTGTATATGAAAGAAGTATTAAACATATCAAAACACAATTTTAACACATGAAATTCTTTTTCAATGATATCATAAGTGTTTCATTCGATGAATAGACCTTAGATTGTAAAAGAAGTATTAAACATATCAAAATACAATTTGAACACATGAAATGGTTTTTCAAGGGTATCTTAGGTGTTTGAATCAATTAATAGACCTTAGAACATACGAAAACACAATTTTAACACATGAAATTGTTTTTCAAAGATATTCATAAGTGTTTCAATCAATGAATAGACTAAGATTGTAAAAGAAATATTAAACATATCAAAACACAATTTTAACACATGGAATTGGTTTTCAAAGATATCATAAGTGTTTTCAATCAATTAATAGCGAAAAGAAAAGAACAAGTTGCAAACATTTAGTTATGTAATACGCTTGTTTTCAATAGTTAAGATACTTTTAAACTATTATTGTACAGAACATTCACTTTCCTATAGTTTCCTAGGTTATAAAACCCTAGATTGTAAATGAAAGAAGTATTAAACATATCAAAACACAATTTTAACACATGAAGTTTTTTTTCAAAGATATCACAAGTGTTTCAATCCATGAATAGACCTTAGATTGTAAAAGAAGTATTAAACATATCAAAATACAATTTGAACACATGAAAGGGTTTTTCAAGGGTATCCTTGGTGTTTGAATCAATTAATAGACCTTAGAACATACGAAAACACAATTTTAACACATGAAATTGTTTTTCAAAGATATTCATAAGTGTTTCAATCAATTAATAGACTAAGATTGTAAAAGAAATATTAAACATATCAAAACACAATTTTAACACATGGAATTGGTTTTCAAAGATATCATAAGTGTTTTCAATCAATTAATAGCGAAAAGAAAAGAACAAGTTGCAAACATTTAGTTATGTAATACGCTTGTTTTCAATAGTTAAGATACTTTTAAACTATTATTGTACAGAACATTCACTTTCCTATAGTTTCCTAGGTTATAAAACCTTAGATTGTAAATGAAACAAGTATTAAACATATCAAAACACAATTTTAACACATGAAATTGTTTTTCAAAGATATCATAAGTGTTTCAATCAATGAATAGACCTTAGATTGTAAAAGAAGTATTAAACATATCAAAATACAATTTGAACACATGAAATGGTTTTTCAAGGGTATCCTGGTGTTTGAATCAATTAATAGACCTTAGAACATACGAAAACACAATTTTAACACATGAAATTGTTTTTCAAAGATATTCATAAGTGTTTCAATCAATTAATAGACTAAGATTGTAAAAGAAATATTAAACATATCAAAACACAATTTTAACACATGGAATTGGTTTTCAAAGATATCATAAGTGTTTTCAATCAATTAATAGCGAAAAGAAAAGAACAAGTTGCAAACATTTAGTTATGTAATACGCTTGTTTTCAATAGTTAAGATACTTTTAAACTATTATTGTACAGAACATTCACTTTCCTATAGTTTCCTAGGTTATAAGGCCTTAGATTGTAGATGAAAGAAGTATTAAACATATCAAAACACAATTTTAACACATGAAATTTTTTTTCAAAGATATCATAAGTGTTTCAATCAATGAATAGACCTTAGATTGTAAAAGAAGTATTAAACATATCAAAATACAATTTGAACACATGAAATGGTTTTTCAAGGGTATCCTTGGTGTTTGAATCAATTAATAGACCTTAGAACATACGAAAACACAATTTTAACACATGAAATTGTTTTCAAAGATATTCATAAGTGTTTCAATCAATTAATAGACTAAGATTGTAAAAGAAATATTAAACATATCGAAACACAATTTTAACACATGGAATTGGTTTTCAAAGATATCATAATGTTTTCAATCAATTAATAGCGAAAAGAAAAGAACAAGTTGCAAACATTTAGTTATGTAATACGCTTGTTTTCAATAGTTAAGATACTTTTAAACTATTATTGTACAGAACATTCACTTTCCTATAGTTTCCTAGGTTATAAAACCTTAGATTGTAAATGAAAGAAGTATTAAACATATCAAAACACAATTTTAACACATGAAATTGTTTTTCAAAGATATCACAAGTGTTTCAATCAATGAATAGACCTTAGATTGTAAAAGAAGTATTAAACATATCAAAATACAATTTGAACACATGAAATGGTTTTTCAAGCGTATCCTTGGTGTTTGAATCAATTAATAGACCTTAGAACATACGAAAACACAATTTTAACACATGAAATTGTTTTTCAAAGATATTCATAAGTGTTTCAATCAATTAATAGACTAAGATTGTAAAAGAAATATTAAACATATCAAAACACAATTTTAACACATGGAATTGATTTTCAAAGATATCATAAGTGTTTTCAATCAATTAATAGCGAAAAGAAAAGAACAAGTTGCAAACATTTAGTTATGTAATACGTTTGTTTTCAATAGTTAAGATACTTTTAAACTATTATTGTACAGAACATTCACTTTCCTATAGTTTCCTAGGTTATAAAACCTTAGATTGTAAATGAAACAAGTATTAAACATATCAAAACACAATTTTAACACATGAAATTGTTTTTCAAAGATATCATAAGTGTTTCAATCAATGAATAGACCTTAGATTGTAAAAGAAATATTAAACATATCAAAATACAATTTGAACAAATGAAATGGTTTTTCAAGGGTATCCTAAGTGTTTGAATCAATTAATAGACCTTAGAACATACGTAAACACAATTTTAACACATGAAATTGTTTTTCAAAGATATTCATATGTGTTTCAATCAATTAATAGACTAAGATTGTAAAAGAAATATTAAACATATCAAAACACAATTTTAACACATGGAATTGGTTTTCAAAGATATCATAAGTGTTTTCAATCAATTAATAGCGAAAAGAAAAGAATAAGTTGCATAAGTTGCAAACATTTAGTTAAGTAATACGCTTGTTTTCAATAGTTAAGATACTTTTTGATCCTGCCTGTTGACCAGAACGCAAGAGCCTTGCCTCGTCAAAGGTAGCTTCCTCTGGATCGGCTTTGCACCGTTTTAGCTTCCGGCCTTCACTTTGATTCACCTCAAGAACCTGCAAAAGACAGAACGGCGCCGCTGCGGCCGATCGCGCTCCGACGCTCAAGTCAACAACTGAACCACCAAAATACTAAGAGGAAAACTAAGAACTTCAGGAACCGTGCAATTTTCTCTTTCAGCGTACTCAAGTTCTCGCATGCGTAAAAGAAGTATTCTAAAACGCGCGTACCTCAAAAGTTCGTTAGAATCTCTTATATACCTGTGCACTTTCTCTCTCCTGACGGTTACACATCTGGACACGTGGCTCGCATCTAGCTGTACACGTGTCATCATCTGGAGCATCCTCTGCTTGAGCGTCACTTCTTACTCTTCAGGCTTATTCGACTAAGTTATCCATGTAAGGAGTAACTCGGTGTATAGCTGCCTTGGAGCGCGATCTCTTCTGTGTGGCGAGTACGTATGTCATCATACACACCTTGATGTGAATGTAACTTCAAGAATACATGATTCTTTGACATTCTTAGGAGCAACTTGAGCTGGTCATAAATGGCACCTTACTTTAGAATTGGATCAATGTTCTAATTCAAGAACTCACCAAGACTTAGCACCAACCAAGACTCATATGGAAGTCCATATATTGTCAAATGGAATCAAACAACAAGAAAGGAAGAACACAAATTGAAAACTGGACAGAATTGAAAAGCTAAGCTATTGCACCAAACAGAATCAAGGAAACAATGCTGGAAACACAAAATTAAACGGTAGAAAATGAAGTAAAACTCTAGGAATAAAAAACTACCGAATGGAAAATTGAAGAAAAAGGAAGAAGAACACTTATAGGAAGATGCTTGCTGGATTTTGAGAATTGGAAGAAGCCATTCACGCCACTTGGAACCTTGAACCAAGATAAGTGATGGAGTGCCGCCACTTGAAGCTCACCATTGCTCACAAGATAAGGCAAAGGAAGAAGAAGACTCAAGACTCATAATTTCTCTCCAAATTTGAGTATAGTCTCTCTACTATAAAATTCCAATCTGCATTGTACAAGCTAAGCACCTTTATTTATAGCCTAGAGGTGCTGAAAAATAGATGGGAAATTTCAAATAAAACTCATTTGAAATTCCCACCAAAAACAAGTCACATGGGAGGTGTGACCTTTTTCTACTATGACACCTCCTAAAAACTACACCTACACCCCCCTACTAAGTCACATAGACAAAGTGACTCTCTCTAATACATTCACACCTATTTATTTAATATCCACACCTCCTACAAGAGTCATTCAAATGATGCTCTTTTATTTAATGCTTGGCCTTGCCCCTCATGGTTTGGACTTGGGCTTCTTGGGCTTGGGCCTTCTTGGGCTTGGGCTTGGGCTTTGGGCTTGGGCCTCATCTTTTGCAAAGACTAATAAGAAGAACTTTAAATGCTTTGGCCCTTGTCCATTTCATCTATTGATAACATCTTTTTGATTCTCATCACACCTTCCCTGTGGTCTCGCCGATCGCCATCATAATCTACTTCACTTGCTTCATAGTGCATGCTCGGGTAAGCTGTTCCCCGACCTCAACCTCTGGCTAGCTAGGGAATGACCATCTGACGACTTCATCCTCTGCTTCGAAAGCCTGGAACAAGCTTTCCTGATCCTTCGGCGATGTCCTCCTTTCGGCAATCTCTGATCACTTGGTCGTCTGGGTTCGCATCCGGCGACTACATCACAAACCTGGTGACCGCCGGTTTAGGTATGCTAGAGATCGGAGCACGCCAACTTAACGACTGGCGACTACACGAGCCCCCCGACTTCCTTCCCTTCTGCCAGCCAGGTGTCCCGTTCAACACGCCTATATTATAGCTTGTTGCCACGTCATCACTTCCGACTACCTGGGCGGTACACAAGCCCCCAGTCTTAAGCGAAGACTTGTCCAACGAAAAGACTAAGAGGTCACATCACTGCCGATCTACGTGGCGCTGGCACGGAATTCCAAACGTTTGTACCCTCTGCTTTTCTGACGCTCCACCAAACCCCTTTTTCCAATCGCTCGACACGTGGCTTCATTAACGGTCATCTTCAGCTGTCGTTTGCGCTTCCAAGAACGTTTGAAAAACCCTTAAACCCCTTCATTTCTATTGTTTCATCATCTCTCCGCATTCTCAAAACGCTATGAGTTTTCTCTGCAAACCCACAACGCTTCTCAGCTCCCTCAATCTCCAACTCCCCTCAACGCTCATCTGATCATCGAAAGGTACCTCTTTTACTTCTTCTGTTGATACTTGCTGCATTTTAACCGATTCGCATCATCCATTATCTGTCTGGTGCATACGCTGTGGGTTGTTTTCTCTTCTTCTTCCTTCTCGTAACTTAGGGCTTTGTCTTCCATTACATTAATCACAACGAACTCCCGTTCGTTCGTTTTTCATTCTTCGTCCACAATCGAGTCGATCTCTGTAACCTTTGTTCATCCTTTTTCCTTTGCAGTTCCCGCGATGGCTCGTACGAAAACCACTGCGAATCCTCCTCCTTCATCACGAAACCCTCCACCCCAAGCGCATAACTTACCACGAGCATCTGGTGCTCCTTCTTCCCAGGCTGAGAGGACTGCAACCTCTCACCCCAACCTCGCTCAGGCAACTCCACCAATCGCCGAAGGAGCCTCCACTCCCACACAAGACTACAAGAAACTCTACTCGTGGGCCACCCCAACTTTGCTGAAGGAGACCTCTTCAGTAAACTCTGCGCTGGCGGTGCTACGGTTGAAGAAAGGGGACGAACCCGGTTGAAGAAAGGGGACGAACACAACCTCTCGTTCCATAAGGAGCATGACGACAAACTAAAGGTGCTACCTTGCCCTCCCGACGTGCCAATATGCACGGATGACAAGGGGAACAACGGCGAGTTGTTCTGCTTCGTTTACACCACTCTATTCAACAAGGTGAAACTCAGGTTTCCCTTCACCCGTTTTGAACGAGAGCTACTAACCGAGCTCAACATTGCCGCTGCCCAGCTCCATCCCAACAGCTGGGCATTCGTGCGGGCATTTCAGATCATGTGCGCGCACTTGGGACTACCGGCCTCAGTAGACGTTTTCCTTTTCTTGTTCGAGGCCAAGAATCCCGGAGACCGCCCCTAGGTGAGCTTAAACGGGATTGCTGGGAGATCGATCCTCTTAATCTTCCAGCAATCTTACAAAGACTGGAAAGGAAAGTTCGTCCAAGTGCGCCAAAACGATCAAGACCCCTCGCTGCTCGATGGCTTCCCCTTGTACTGGGTAAACAAGGGAAGTAAGGACTCCAAAGAAAACTTCAAAAGGCCAAGAAGTCTTGACAACATGGGCGAGTTGGACAAGGACCTCTGCCTTTTCTGGAAGAGGGTGGCTAATGCCCAGATCAACTTTCCTACTTCTTCAATAATCACCTTCGAATTCCTTGAGGACCAACTCGAGGCCCACATCGGTAAACCCCACCTCACCATCAAATTTACCAACTTAGCATTTTTCTCCGTTCTACTTTGGCATTCCGTTATTAACTTATGTGCTGCTTGTGTTACCCCTGTACAGACATGCTTGTATCTTCTGCTTCTGTTTTAATTGCTCACCTATCTTTTGCCCTGTGCAGATAACATGCTGGGGAAAGGCAAAATGGCTGAATTGAGGGCGATCGCCCGAACTAACAAACTGGCGGCGGGCTCCCAAACCGTACCAAACTCGGTAGTGGAGATCGCCGCTGCCCAGGGAAGATCGCCTCCTCAAGGTCCAACTCCTCCGGGGACACTACCCGCCCCTCAACGAAAAAAGCTCATCTTAAGGAAATCAAAGAGGAAAACTCCTCAAGTGGTCCAAGAAGATGAGGATGAGGATGATGAGGCGACTGAGGACGGCCTTGTCACCAAAAGGAAGAGGGTGGCACCTTCTTCACCACCCACTCTCCCAACACCAACACCGCCCTCTCCCCCAGCTCCAACACCGCCCTCTCCCCCAGCTCCAACACCGCCCTCTCCCCCGGCTCCAACACCGCCGGTCCAAGCAACACCCTTGGCCGTCGCGCTTCCTGCGGTTAAAGGCAACGAGCCCAACTTCATGGAGAACCCTCCCAGTGCCTCCACGCCGTTCGTATCTGCTGGAGAGGGTCCTCCTTCAACCGCCTCGATTGCTGAAGCCGCACCAGGTGGGGATGAAGGTGCTCACAACTCACCGATACTCATAACCGAGTCCCCCACTTCACCACCACGCCAGGAAGCCCCCCTTGCTCAACCAATTCAAAAGGGTGGTGGTGAGAGTCAGCACCAGGCTCCTTCAGCACCTCCACCAACAGCAGTTGCAAGTCTTCCCCCTGTGGTCAAAGAAATCTGGGGGCCCTTCACAGCTAAACTCAAAATGATGGCAGAGGACCTTCCCTCAATCATAACAAAGGCTGTGAAGAGCTCCAACAAAAAGCTTCAGGACGAGATCTCCACACTCCAGGAGGAGAATCGTCTGATAAGGATCGAGGCGAAAAAGCTGTCTTGCAACCTGATGATGGCAGAGATCGATCACTGAAGGGTGGAGGACGCCATGAGTGCTGAACTGAGGGTTGCACGCAAGGAGGCCTCTGATCTACGCCAGAAACTGCACCTCCTAGCTCAAGAGAAAATCGAGCTGGAGAGTAAGCTGGTTCCCTACAGGCTCAAGGTGGCCAACTTGGAGGCATCAATAAAAGCGGATGCAGCCAAGGTAGAGAACCTTGAAAAAAGGTCGGCTTATCGGGAGGTTCTCCTCGGAAAGGTCGAGAAGGAGAGGGATGACACCGTGGCTGAGCTCGCCGAGGCTAGAGAGGAAAACAAGAAAACTGTTGCAGAGATGGCCCAGGCGCGGGACGAAGGCAAAAAGGTTGCTGAAGACCTTGCTCAAGCTCGTGGGGAAACTGAAGAACTGAAGAAACGAGCTGAAGCAGCAAACTGAGGAGCTCAAGCAACAAACCGAAGAGCTCGAGCAAAGCTCCGCCCAAGTCCTCGCCGCTGGGTTCGACGCCGCCCTGGAGCAAGTCGCTTGCCAGTACCCCGAGCTCGACCTCTCCATGGTGTCAATATGCAACGAAGTGGTGGATGGGAAGATCGTGCCTTCTGAAGATTAACCGCTTTCCTCCATCACTTATTTCCTGAGATTTATCTGCCTATTTCTTCTTGCACAATCTTTACTTGTAATTTTCTTTCCTTTGTGTTTGAACTGGTACAACTTTTATTATAACTTCTTCCGCTTTTGCACATGGTTTCTCTGTTTACTTTGCTTTTCCTTGTAGAAACCGCTTAAACAAATTAACTTAGCGATTCGGCGGGCTCAACCGTTTACTCACTGCTTCAAACTCGAGCAAACTATCAATCTTACATCAATTCATCAAGTGTTAACTCAAAGTAAAAACTTGAGCAACTCATTAACCTTCAAGCGACGACATTTAGCATAACTTGCAAACTTTAAGGCAATTAACTACTTACTAGGCAGCAGGTTTTAACTTAAACTGGTATTACAATACAGTTTACCTGATCTGCATGGCAAGGTTAGCCTTTACTCCTGTCATCGCCTGGAATTCTTCTGATCGCCCTAGGGTCCCGGCGATGTAAGCTTCCTTTGCCTTCATAACTTGGCTATTGTTCCCTCATCTGGGGGTAGAGGCGCCTTTCGGATCCTTCTCTACCTCCCTGAGTTTCAGAACAATAAGCCGGATAGCTAGGCGTTCTCTTTGAACCTACCTTAGCCATCCTTTAAACTTCTTCCACCCTTCACACCATACCTGAACTCGTTCAAGACGAGAAGGATTTTATCTGGCCTGAACTCGCTCGACGGCGAGAAGGACTTTATCTTGCCTGAACTCGCTCATCGGCGAGAAGGACTTTCTCTCGCCTGCGCTCGCTCAAAGGCAATGAGGACTTTTCTCTTCTTCATAACTTGATCATTGCTCCCTCATCTGGGGGTAGAGGCGCCTTTCGGATCCTTCTCTACCGCCCTGAGTTTCAGAACAATGATCTGGTCTTACTGGGTCAATATTGATGTTTCGCTTAAAGGGGAAAAAGGCATTTTCCTTCCCTTCCCGCCGTTTAAGGTCACAAACACCCCTGACCCTTCAGTTCATCTTGCCTGAACTCGCTCGACAGCGAGAAGGACTTTATCTGGTGCCTCAACTTGCTCAGGGTGTACATCTCCTCCCCCCTGGATGCACTGAGGACTTTATCTCGCCTGCACTCGCACGAGGGCAAGGAGGTCTTTATCCGGTGCCTCTACTTTGCCCAGGGATTACATCTCCTCTTCCCTGGATGCACTTAGAGCTTTTAATTTGTTCTCGCCTCAAACTGCGCGAGGGCGTTGAGGTCTTTAATCATTACTGGTGCCTCCGAAAGACGATGAGGACTTTAAAACCTTAACTGTGCCGCCGATCGCCGAAAAGCGATGGGGACTTAAAAACTTTTAGAAAGCATGCAGCATAACTTCAAACTTGCCTTAAATATCGTACGAGTGATAAGGTCTTTTTCTAAAACTTTCGAAACAACAAGCATGCAATCTTAGAAACTTTAAACTTTGAAAACTCTTCTTTATTGGGTGGCCTCATTAAAAACCCTCCTTAGGGAAAAAAGAGTGCCCCCTTCAAACTGTTTTAACAGAAAGCTTGCAAATCTCTTCGTGCTTGTTTTTAGTTACAAAGCTTTAACTGTAATATAACTTGAGGTGTGTGGCGTTCCAAGTGCGAGGAATCGCCCCTCCTTCCAACGTTTCTAAGCGGTAGGCGCCGTTCCCGAGCGCCTCAGTTATTCTGAACGGTCCTGTCCACTTAGGCGATAACTTGTTTTCCATCTCGTACTGGTGGGCCTTCCTCATCACCAGGTTGCCTTCTTTAAACTGCCTCGACATTACCTTCGAGTTATATCTTCGTTCAATCCTCCTTTTCACTGCCTCGGCTTTTACTCTCGCCTCCTCCCTGACCTCATCCAGCAAATCCAGATTCAACCTTCTTTCTTCATTCGAGTCTTCCGCTACAAAGTTCTGGAATCTCGGCGAGCTCTCCTGGATTTCCATTGGAATCATTTTGTCGCATCCATAGACCAGGCTAAACGGGGTCTCATGGGTTCCTGACTACTCGGTGGTGTGGTACGCCCAAACTATGCGGGGTACCTCCTCAACCCACGATCCCTTGGCTTTCTCTAGCCTTCTCTTCAAGCCTCTTAGCAACACCCGATTGGCGGACTCTACCTGGCCATTTGTCTGAGGGTGCTGGACGGATGCAAATACTTGTTGAATTCCCACCTCTTCGCACAGCTTCTTCAACAGGTGACTTGCAAACTGAGTCCCGTTGTCTGACACCAGGCGCTTAGGCACACCAAACCGGCACACGATGTTCTTCCACACAAAGCTCTCGATCTTGTGTGCAGTGATCTGGGCTACTGGTTCTGCTTCGATCCACTTGGTGAAATATTCAATTGCCACCACCAAGTACTTCATCTGCCTGATCGCCAATGGGAAAGGTCCCAAAATGTCGATTCCCCACGTATGAAATGGCCAAGGGCTGTAAATCGACTTTAACTCTTCTGGAGGCGCTTTGTGCCAATCGGCGTGCTGCTGACATTGCTTGCAACACTGTGCATACTTCTTGCAGTCCTCCCTCATTGTTGGCCAGTAGTAACCTGCACGGAGGGTTCTTGCAGCCACCCCCGACGTGACTTCCACATATCCCTTCATGGAGCTCGGCCATGATTCTTGTACATTTTTCTCCGTGCACGCATTCCAGGAGCGGGTGTGTGAACCCAAATCTATACAACTTGCCATCAATCATTGTGAACTTGTTGGAGTTCTTCTTTATCTTCCTAGCCTCCGTCGGATCCAGCGGGAGAAGGCCATCTGCCAGGCATCGCTGGTACTGTGTTATCCACATGTCTGGCTCATGCGTAGCGCAGACCTGCGTCATGTTCACCCTCTACCCCCGACATGCTCTTATTCTCAGCGATCTCAAGGTTTCCTAAGTCAAAGACCTGTGACTCCTCGCCGCTTTCTCCGTCGACTTGCTTATTTGAAGAACCAGGTGGTCTGCCACAAATGCTCTAGGCGTCTTCAGAGTTTCTTGGATCACCGTCCTCTGCCTACCCCCCTTGCCCGAACTGGCGAGCTTAGCTAGCAAGTCTGCTCGGGCATTCTGCTCTCTGGGCACATGCACCACTTCAAAGAAGACAAAGGAAACCTTCAATTCCTGCACGTACGCTAAGTAAGCCGCCATTTGTGGATCCTTGGCCTGGAACTCGCCTGTTACTTGTCCCGTGACCAACAGCGAGTCACTCTTAGCCATCAGCACCCTAGCTCCCATCTCCTTGGCCAGCAAGATTATCAGCACCTCATATTCTGCTTGATTGTTGCTGGCTTTGAAGGCAAACCTCAGGGACTGTTCAATCAGCACACCGTTGGGCCCTTCCAGGATGATTCCAGCACCGCTACCCTGCTGGTTCGACGATCCGTCCACCGAGAGCACCCAACGAAAATCATCCCCCTCAACTCGTGCTGCTTCTGACGAGAGCTCGACCACAAAATCGGCGAAAATCTGCCCCTTGATCGGACCTCGGGGCTCATACTTGATATCGAACTCCGACAGCTCCACCGCCCATTTCACCATCCTCCCAGCTACATCAGGCTTCTTCAGGACTTTCTGGATGGGCAAGTCGGTCATCACCAGTATTGTAAAACTGTGAAAATAGTGGCGCAACCTCCTCGCCGAAAATACCACAGCCAGTGCAGCTTTCTCCAAGGCCTGATACCTCACCTCCTGGCCTTGTAACACCTTGCTGACGAAATAAATAGGCTTCTGAGCCTGGTCTTGGTCTTGGGCGAGCACCGCACTCACCACCCTCTCAGTCACAGCAAAATACAACCTGAGAGGGGTTCCCACCAACGGTTTGCACAAAATCGGCGGGCTCGCCAGGTACTCTTTAAGCTTGACGAAGGCCTCTTCACACTCCTTCGTCCAAGCAAACTTATTGTTCCGCCTTAAACACTGAAAGTACGGATGACCTTTCTCTCCGCTAGCCGATACGAAACGACACAGGGTGGCCATCCGACCTGTAAGTTGCTGCACCTCCTTCACGGTAGCCGGGCTCCTCATCGCCAAGATGGCAGCACACTTATCAGGATTTGCCTCTATTCCTCTTTCAGTTAAGAGGAATCCCAAGAACTTCCGTGCCTCCACGCCAAAAATGCACTTCTCGGGGTTCAGCTTTAACCTGAACTTGGCGATTATGGTGAACAACTCCTCCAGGTCCGCAACGTGCTTGCTCGTCTCCGGCGAGGTCACGACCATATCATCCACGTACGCTTGCACATTCCTTCCCAGCATTGGTGCAAGTACCCTATCCATCAATCTTTGGTACGTGGCCCCCGTGTTCTTCAGCCCAAAGGGCATCACCTTGTAGCAGTAGCACGATCTCTCGGTCATGAAGGCGGTCTTTTCTTCATCCATGGGATGCATCTTTATCTGGTTGTACCCCGAGAAGGCGTCCAGGAAACTCAGCAACTTGCACCCTGCAGCACTGTCGACCAGGGCGTCTATGCTTGGCAAAGGATACGAATCCTTTGGGCAAGCCTTGTTCAGGTCAGTGAAGTCGACGCACATGCGCCACTTCCCATTGCTTTTCTTCACCAGCACGACATTGGCCAACCACTCAGGGTACTGGACTTCCCTAATATGGCCTGCGGCGAGGAGCTTATGTGTTTCATCCCTGATCGCCTGCTTTCTCTCCTCGTTAAACTTCCTTCTTCTCTGTCGCACTGGTCTGACCTGGTTGTCCATTGCTAGATGGTGGCACAAGAAGTCGGGGTCGATTCCCGTCATGTCTGAAGCAGACCATGCAAAAGCATCCAGATGCCGCTCTATCACCTTGGCGATCTAGTCTTGGAGCTCAGCCTCCAAGGATCTTCCCAGCTTGAAGACCTTTCCCCCGATCTCCCTTTCGAGCCACTCCTCGACGGGTTTGGGTCTAGCTTCCCTGGCGATCACCGCCCTGGCGATTCCCAGTTCCCTCGCTTCCTCTAGGCGGTTCCTCGCTTCTTCTTCCCGATCGGCGTTCTCTCCCTCAACCTCAGCATCCAGCATGGTGACATCGCCTCCGGCGGCCACCTCCATCGCCGCATCAACAACTCGCCATTCTGTTGGCTTGGGCTTCACACCGGGAGGCGGCGTCGTTGTGAGGTAACTTACTGACCTCTTATTCTTGAGGCTATTCTCATAGCATTTCTTCGCTTCCTTCTGGTCAGATTTGATGGTGATCACCACCCCCTCCATCGACGGCAACTTCACCTTCATGTGCCTGGTTGAGGGCACAACTCCTATTCTGTTGAGTGTTGGTTTTCCCAACAGAATGTTATATGCTGAGGGAGCATTCACGACGAGGTACTTGATTTTCTCCGTCCTCGAGCCCGCCTCATCCGTGAATGTAGTTCTTAATTCTATGTACCCCCTGACCTCCACCTGATCGCCAGCAAACTCATACAAGCACCCTCCATAGGGCCTCAGCTGGTCAAGGGGCAATTGCAGCTGTGTGAAAGTCGGCCAGAACATCACATCTGCCGAGCTTCCTTCCTTCCCGCCGTGACAAGCGAGATAACTATGGGATCGTTGTCATGAGGCACAACGTCCCTGAGATCTTCTCTTGTGAACGTAATGTCCACATCTGGCGAGTGATCCTCAAACATGTCCACCGTCATCACAGACCTTGCATATCTCTTCCTCTGTGACGCGGTGCATCCACCATCCGAAAAACCCCCAGCGATGGTGTGGATCTCTCCATGAGTGGGCATCTCATGCTGCTGAGCCTCACCAACCGCCGGCTGGGAGCTTGACGCGCCCCCCGTCCTCCAGTCCAGCAGGTAATCATTCAAGAAACCGCTCTTGACCAGGTCGTCGAGCTGGTATCCCAGTGCCAAACACGAATCAACGGTGTGACCAAAACTCTGGTGGAACTCGCACCAGGAGTCTGGTTTTGGTTCTAACACCTTGTCGCCCACCTTCTCAGGTGCCTTGAGCCTGGCTGCTATGTTGGGGATGGCGATCAGATCCGCCAACCCCATGACAAACTTATGCTTTGGCGGGCGATTGTACTCCCTGGGGCGCCCTGGGCCCCTGCCCTTGTTTTTCCTTGGATCATAAGGATGGCGAGTCCTTTGATCCCTCTTGGCCGCCGCTGTCTCCAGCACCCTTTGTGGCTGGATCTTGGTCTGGGCACGTGGCCTAGCGGGGGCCACGCTCCCTCTCTTCTCGGCGACCTCACTCTCATCGGCGATGTGGCCACCGCAAGTCGCCTAACCTCAGCAAACGTGGCGGGGTGAGCCCTGATCAGTGCCTCGCAGAAAGGTCCCGGCAGCACGCACTTTTTGAAGGCGTATACCAGCATCTCCTCGTCCTTGGCTGGCGAGCGGACCATCTGCGCTCCAAAGCGATTCAAGTAGTCCCTGAGGGACTCTCCCTGGTACTGCCTTATGTCGAACAGGTCATAAGACACCCTAGGTGGCGCCTTATTCACTATGTACTGCTGGACGAAAAGCTTCGAAAACTGCTGGAAATTGGTTATGTGACCGGTAGGCAAGCTCACAAACCATTCCAGCGCTGTTCCTTGGAGCGTGCTCACAAACATTTTGCAATATACAGTATCCGAGCCTCCTGACAGCATCATCTGCATGTGGAACGTGGTGAGATGTGCCTCAGGGTCCTCCACGCCGGTGAAAGTAGCCTTCACAGGTACCACGCTCGCAGGGATAGGCGTGTCTGTGATCGCCTGGGAAAACGGCATAGGGAAAACGCGAGGTGGCGACGACGGTGCGACCTCTTCAGCGACTGGGCGTCCTCTCTGCTCCTGAAGAGCTTGGCGCAACTCCTCAGTCACTTTGCTGAGCTCTTCATTTCTGGCCTGAGAGGCGACTAGGTCCTCATGCATCTTTGCCTGCTCTATGCGCGAGGCCTCCACATTCGCCTGCAGCGCACGCATGATCTCCATCATCTACGCCATAGTCATGGCGCCTTCAGCAGCAACTGGCACAACTGGACTTGAACGGTTGCTTCTCATCTTTCTCATGAAAACTCAGCAGACCACAAAGTGCGACGAACAAAACCTCCTTCAGCAACGATCGATCCAGCAATCAACCGGTTAGAAACCCTCAAACTCTCTAAAACCTCCGCAAGCGCAACTGCAACAATACGCCGATAGACTCGGACGTCGAAAACTTCACGGAAACTTGCAACTTCACCACAAAACCACCGCTTCTCCAGCAAGCCCCCGATTCCCTAACCAGAAACGCAATCGAACGGAAAACGCACCGAACAACCGATTGAAAACCGTGCGAACAGCAAGAAACTCCAAGAAAACCGATCGAAAGCTCGAACGAACGGTGGAAAATCTCACACTACCGATTAAAACCCAAACGAACGGCAAAAACCTCGATTTCACCGAACAGAACTCGAACGAACGGTGGGAAATGGTTGCACCAGCACACAACCACACAGAAACTGCAGAAACTCCAAGAACTCACGCTGTGGATGGGGACAAGTTTTACACGGCCCCACGGTGGGCGCCTGATGATCCTGCCTGTTGACCAGAATGCAAGAGCCTTGCCTCGTCAAAGGTAGCTTCCTCTGGATCGCCTTTGCACCGTGTTAGCTTCCGTCCTTCACCTTGATTCACCTCAAGAACCTGCAAAAGACAGAACGGCGCCGCTGAGGCCGATCGCGCTTCGACGCTCAAGTCAGCGACTAAACCACCGAAATACTAAGACGAAAACTAAGAACTTCAGGAACCATGCAATGTTCTCTCTCAGCGTACTCAAGTTCTCGCAAGCGTAAAAGAAGTATTCTAAAACGCGCGTACCTCAAAAGTTCGTTAGAATCTCTTATATACCTGTGCACTTTCTCTCTCCTGACGGTTACACATCTAGACACGTGGCTCGCATCCAGCTGTACACGTGTCATCATCTGGAGCATCCTCTGCTTGAGCGTCACTTCTTACTCTTCAGGCTTATTCGACTAAGTTATCCATGCAAGGAGTAACTCGGTGTATAGCTGCCTTGGAGCGCGATCTCTTCTGTGTGGCGAGTACGGGTGTCATCATACACACCTTCCCTGTGGTCTCGCCGGCCGCCATCATGATCTACTTCACTTGCTTCATCGTGCATGCTCGGGTAAGCTGTTCCCCAACCTCAACCTCTGGCTAGCTAGGGAATGACCATCTGACGACTTCATCCTCTGCTTCGAAAGCCTGGAACAAGCTTTCCGGATCCTTCGGCGATGTCCTCCTTTCGGCGATCTCTGATCATTTGGTCGTCTGGGTTCGCATCCGGCGACTACATCACAAACCTGGTGACCGTCGATTTAGGTATGCCCATACGATCCTTGGAACTTCCTCCGCCCACGCCCCTTTGGCCTTCTCTAACCTTCTCTTTAATCCCCTCAGCAAAACTCTGTTTGCTGACTCCACTGGCCCGTTGGTCTGGGGGTGTTCGACTAATGCGAACACTTGCTTGATACCTACCTCGACGCACAGATTTCTAAACTGCTGACTGGCGAACTGGGTCCCGTTATCGGATATCAAACGCCTAGGTACGCCAAAGCGGCACACGATGTTCTTCCACACAAAGTGTTGTACCTTGTGCGCAGTGATCTGTGCCACGGGCTCTGCCTCTATCCACTTGGTGAAGTACTCGATGGCAACGATCAAATACTTCATCTGCCTTATTGCCAGTGGGAACGGGCCCAGGATGTCGATTCCCCATGTATGAAAAGGCCACGGGCTATATATGGATCGCAGTTCTTCTGGCGGCGCCTTGTGCCAGTCAGCGTGCTTTTGGCATTGTCTGCAGCGCTGGGCATGTCGCGCGCAGTCCTCTTTTACTGTTGGCCAGAAGAACCCTGCGCGTATCACCTTGGAGGCTAAGGACCTTCCTCCTACGTGGCTCCCGCAAATGCCTTCGTGGAGCTCCGCCATTATCCTGGTACACTCGTCGCCACTTACACACGTTAGGATAGGATGAGTGAAACCGTGCCTGAACAACACTCCATCCACCAGAGTGTATCTTGCGGCATTTCTCTTGACCTTTTTACCCTCTTCCGGCTCCACTGGGAGAGCCCCATCCGCCAGGTACCGTTTGTACGGCGTCATCCAGGTGTCTCCCTCGGTTAGGACACATACCTGCATTTGTCTTCCTTCTTCAGGCATATCCGCGTACGTGCTGACGCGGGGTGTCTTCAGCGTATCTTGGGTCAGAGAGCGATGATTCCTTGGACTCTCTCTTGATGTACAGATCTGGAGGACATCCACCCTGTTATCTTCCACGAATTTACGCGGAGCTTTGAGTGTCTCTTGGATTACTGTCCTCTGTCTACCCCCCTTGCCTGAGCTGGCCAGCTTGGCAAGCAGGTCAGCTCTGGCATTCTGCTCCCTTGGGACATGTACTAGCTCAAGAGCGTTAAATGCTCCCTTCAGTAGTTGGACGTATCTGAGATACGCCGCCATCTGTGGGTCCTTCGCCTGGAACTCACCTGACACCTGCCCCGTAATCAGCTGGGAATCGCTTTTCACCAGGAGGTTTTGCGCGCCCATCTCCTTGGCCAGGAGCATTCCCGCTATCAGGGCTTCGTATTCCGCCTGATTATTACTTGCCTTGAAGGCGAAGCGCAGAGCTTGCTCAATGAGTACGCCGTTGGGTCCCTCCAAGACTATTCCCGCGCCACTCCCTTGTTGGTTGGAAGAGCCATCAACCGAGAGCAGCCACTGCGAGCCCACTTCCACCTCTTGCTCACCTCCGGGCGAGAGTTCCGCTATAAAATTTGCGTACACTTGCCCTTTGATGGATCCTCTAGGCTCATACTGAATGTCGAATTCTGACAGCTCCACCGCCCAGCGTACCATTCTTCTCGCCACGTCAGGCTTCTGCAGCACCTTCTGTATAGGGAGGTCTGTCATCACTACCACCGTAAAGCTGTGGAAGTAATGACGGAGCCTCCTGGCTGAAAACACCACCGCTAATGCTGCCTTCTCTAGCACCTGGTATCTCGTCTCAGCACCTTGTAATGCCTTGCTCACAAAATAGATGGGCTTTTGACTCTGGTCCTGGACTAATACAGAGCTAATAGCCTGCTCCGTTACCGTAAAATATAGCCGAAGGGGCACGCCTGTCACCGGTTTGCAGAGGACCGGTGGCGTCGCCAGGTACTCCTTTAACTTAATGAAAGCCGCTTCGCACTCGTCAGTCCATGCGAAACGACTATTTCTCTTGAGGCACTGGAAATATGGGTGCCCCTTCTCTCCTCCGGCGGAAACAAACCTTGAGAGCGCCGCCATTCGCCCTGTCAACTGCTGCACTTCCTTCACCGACGTCGGGCTTTGCATGGCGATGATCGCTGCACATTTGTCGGGGTTCGCTTCTATCCCTCTCTCTGTGAGCATAAAACCCAAGAACTTTCCGACCTCTACCCCGAAGACACACTTCTCAGGGTTTAACTTGAGGCGGTACTTGGATATTGTGACGAACAACTCCTCCAGGTCTGCCATGTGTTGTGCCCTATCCTGCGACGCCACCACCATGTCATCTACATAGGCGTACACATTCCTCCCTAGCATGGGCACCAAGACCTTGTCCATTAACCTTTGGTATGTGGCGCCCGCTTTCTTCAGCCCGAAAGGCATCACTTTATAACAGTAACTGCAAGTCTCAGTCATGAATGCAGTTTTACTCTCATCTCTCGGGTGCATCTTGATCTGGTTGTACCCTGAGAATGCGTCCAGGAAGCTCAGCACCTTGCTGCCAGATGCGCTATCCACCAACGCGTCGATGCTGGGTAGTGGGTACGAGTCCTTCGGGCACGCCTTATTTAGGTCCGTGAAGTCCACGCACATCCTCCACTTCCCATTCGCCTTTTTCACCAAGACGACATTGGCTAGCCACTCGGGGTATTGAATCTCCCTGATGTGGCCAGCACTCAACAGCTTCAGCGTTTCATCCTTTACCACCTGCTGTCTCTCCTCGTTAAACTTTCTCCTTCTTTGGCGCACGGGGCGGACCGTGGCGTCCATGCTGAGGTGATGACACAGGAAGTCAGGGTCGATTCCGGGCATATCCGAGGCGGACCATGCGAAAGCATCCAGGTGGCGCGAAATCACTTCTGCCACCCCTTCCTGCTCTTCCGGGCTCAGCAAACTTCCTAACTTGAACGTCTTGCCGCCAATCTCCCTCTCTACGGCGTTAGCCGCCGATTGTTCCCTGCTATCCTCGACGGGCGCCGCCTCTTCCACGGGCATCGCGTCGTCAGGGCCCTCCTCCATGTGTGCATCTGTTTCTGGCGTCGCCCTCGCGGGCACGTCCTCGTTAGGCGTCGGCGCAGCGGGCGTCGCCTCAATCATCGTTGTGTCTGCGCACGGCGGACGCTCATACACCATGAACACGCCTCTCTTCGTTTTCAGGCTGTTCTCATAGCATTTTCTTGCCTCCTCCTGATCTGACTTGATCACTATCACCTTGCCACTGAGGTCCGGCAGCTTCATCTTCATATGGCGTGTGGAGGCTACTGCTTTCAACCGGTTCAACGCCAGCCTGCCCAACAAGATGTTGTAAGCGGAGCTAGCGTTAACGACCAAGTACCGGAAACTTTCGGTACGCGAGGCCTCTCCGTCTGTGAACGTAGTCCTCAATTCCAGATAGCCTCGGACTTCCACCTGGTTGTCCGCAAACCCATACAGGCACCCTGTGTAGGGCCTCAAAAGGTCGGGGGATAACCGCAACTTATTGAATGTCGACCAGAACATGACGTCTGCTGAACTTCCCTGGTCGACAAGGACTCTGTTCACCTTTCTCCCCGCTGTGACAACCGAAATGACCACGGGGTCATTGTCGTGCGGCACCACGTCTCGGAGATCCCCTCTCGTGAATACGAGGTCCGACTCCCACGGCGCACCCGAAATTCTTTCTTCGATCGAGTTGACCCTCCTCGCGTATTTCTTTCGCTGGGAGGCGGTGGGTCCTCCGCCGGAAAATCCTCCAGCTATGGTATGGACCTCGCCGAGAACCGGCGTCTCGTGTGCTTGTTCTTCCGCTGGCGGCGGCAGGGTGGCGGTCGTTGTGGGTTCTGCGACATAATCCTTCAAAAACCCGGTTCTCACCAGCTCATCTAGCTGGTAACCCAACGACAGGCAGTTATCAATGTGGTGACCGAAAGCCTCGTGGAACTCACACCAAGAGTCTTTCCGAGGCCCCAACACCTTATCGGACTTCGCCGGTCGCCTCAATCTCTCAGCTATGTTAGGTACGGCGATCAGGTCCTTCAACTCCACCACAAAATTGTATCTCGTCGGCCTCGTTCTTTCTCTGGCCGGGCGATCACCTCCCGCTGGACCTCGTAGGGGCGTCTCCCATCTGGTTTCTTCCTTCCTGTCGTGGTCTCATTGACCCTGGCGGGTTGAGCTCGCGTCGGTCCCCTCGGGCGCGAGGGTACGACGCTGGTGCGCTTCACACACACCTCTCCTTCGGAAGCGATATGTTCTACCGCCTGACGCCGTAGTTCAGCGAAAGTCCTAGGGCGGTTGTGAATGATGGATTCCCCAAAAGGACTGGGGCATACGCCCTTCACGAACGCGTACACAATCATAGGTTCCTCTGTCGTACCAACCTTTACCACCTGGGCCCCGAAGCGATTGATGTATTCCTTTAGGGTCTCCCTTTGATACTGTTTCACATCAAACAAATCGTAGGAGAATGGCGGCGGGGCCTTGTTTGCTAGGTATTGTTCCCTGAACAATCGTGACAGTTGTCGGAAAGAGGTGATATGACCGTCCGGTAGGCTGAGGAACCAGTCCATAGCCATCCCAGTCAAGGTGCTCATAAAGAGCTTGCACTTGGCGGCATCAGAGCCGCCTACCAGGACCATCTGTGTGTGAAATGCAGTGAGGTGCGTCTCAGGGTCCTCCATCCCGGTGAAGATCACCTTGGGCCCTGCGAACGTGTTCGGGATCACTGCATCCAGAATCTCCTGCGAGAAGGGAGTGGAAAACTCCCTTGGCGGGGAGTGGTTCTCCATCTCGTCATGTTCACGTTGCCCCCGATTATTTCTCAGACCCCGGCGCAACTCCTCATTTACGCGGTGGAGCTCTTCATTCCTCTCATGCGAGGCTTCGAGATATGCCTGCATGCGTTCCTGTTCCAGTTTCGACTCCGCCATATCCTCCTGCAGCCCCCGCATTATCTCCAGGACCTGTTGCATGGATAGTTCTGTTGGGGCCGCGCGTGCTGTACCTCGTCTGGTGGGGGCCATTGTCACGGTCTCTTCCAACCTCCTCCAACGTTACTATAACTTGGTAGATCTTCTCAAACTTGTGATGGGACTGATGTTTTATATCGGCCCCACGGTGGGCGCCAAATGTTCCGTCCGGTTGACCTGGGACGTCTTCGTGCGCGACCTCAACCGTCAGCTAGGGACTCCTTCCCACTGGTTACCTGTGGATTCCTGCAAAGAAGAAGGACAAAAGGGCGCCCTAGCGGCCGTTTGCACTCCGACGCTCAAGTCAGCCAGCAAGAAACACCAAAACTATGCACCTCCATATCGGAGCACCGCGTGTGGCACTCTGAAGGTGGTAAAAAGGAAACTGTGTATAGTGTATATTTCTCCTCTTAGCAAAAATCTTTCCCTAGTCCCTTGTGCGTAACCTCAAGGCTCAAGCAAGCAACTAGAGAGTTTCTGGGAAATTTGCCAAAAGTTCCAACCCTGTTTCCCACATTCCCGGCGCTATTTAAACTGCCCAAGCATTTAAAGCACCTTAAAGCGCTTTTAATCATAAACGTAACGCACTTAATTAACGCGTCTAATTAGAAAACGTAGCGCATTTAAGACGTTGAAACGCTTGGGAGCCTTTATAGTACCTTAAACGCTCGAAACAGACACTATATTGAATGACTTTATTTATCTGGTACCCGACTAAGTGGTGTTTCTATTTTGACCTGGCTGTCGTACACGTGGAGGGCCTCACAGCGCCGTGGCCCCATCTGGGGACGTTTCTACGTGTGAGTCCTCCTGCTTGGGAGTGCTACTGGGCAAGGGGTGACTTTTTGGGTGCCAACTCATGCCCCCAATCATCTAGTCACTCACTTTGAGAGCGTATCTGCCTTCCCCTCGTACCCTGCACCTAGCTGCCCTGGGTGTGACCCTTCCCTTGAGTCGTATCTGCCCCAAAGGCGTCTCTGAGGCGGCAGGGGTACACAATTTTAACACATGAAATTGGTTTTCAAAGATATTTATAAGTGTTTCAATCAATTAATAGACTAATATTGTAAAAGAAATATTAAACATATTAAAACACAATTTTAACACATGGAATTGGTTTTCAAAGATATCATAAGTGTTTTCAATCAATTAATAGCGAAAAGAAAAGAACAAGTTGCAAACATTTAGTTAAGTAATACGCTTGTTTTCAATAGTGAAGATACTTTTAAACTATTATTATACAGAACATTGACTTTCTTATAGTTTCCTAGGTTATAAAACCTTAGATTGTAAATGAAAGAAGTATTAAACATATCAAAACACAATTTTAACACATGAAATTGTTTTTCAAAGATATCATAAGTGTTTCAATCAATGAATAGACCGTAGATTGTAAAAGAAGTATTATACATATCAAAATACAATTTGAACACATGAAATGCTTTTTCAAGGGTATCCTATGTGTTTGAATTAATTAATAGACCTTAGAACATACGAAAACACAATTTTAACACATGAAATTGTTTTTCGAATATATTCATAAGTGTTTCAATAAATTAATAGACTAAGATTGTAAAAGAAATATTAATCATATCAAAATACAATTTTAACACATGGAATTGGTTTTCCAAGATATCATAAGTGTTTTCAATCAATTAATAGCGAAAAGAACAAGTTGCAAACATTTAGTTAAGTAATGCGCTTGTTTTCAATAGTTAACATACTTTTAAACTATTATTATACAGAACATTCACTTTCTTATAGTTTCCTAGGTTATAAAACCTTAGATTGTAAACGAAAGAAGTATTAAACATATTAAAACACAATTTTAACACATGAATTTTTTTTTCAAAGATATCATAAGTGTTTCAATCAATGAATAGACCTTAGATTGTAAAAGAAGTATTAAACATATCAAAATACAATTTGAACACATGAAATGGTTTTTCAAGGGTATCCTAGGTGTTTGAATCAATTAATAGACCTTAGAACATACGAAAACACAATTTTAACACATGAAATTGTTTTTCAAAGATATTCATAAGTGTTTCAATCAATTAATAGACTAAGATTGTAAAAGAAATATTAAACATATCAAAACACAATTTTAACACATGGAATTGGTTTTCAAAGATATCATAAGTGTTTTCAATCAATTAATAGCGAAAAGAACAAGTTGCAAACATTTAGTTAAGTAATACGCTTGTTTTCAATAGTTTAGACACTTTTAAACTATTATTATACAAAACATTCAGTTTCTTATAGTTTCCTAGGTTATAAAACCTTAGATTGTAAATGAAAGAAGTATTAAACATATCAAAACACAATTTTAACACATGAAATTGTTTTTCAAAGATATCATAAGTGTTTCAATCAATGAATAGACCTTAGATTGTAAAAGAAGTATTAAACATATCAAAATAAAATTTGAACACATGAAATGGTTTTTCAAGGGTGTCCTAGGTGTTTGAATCAATTAATAGACCTTAGAACATACGAAAACACAATTTTAACACATGAAATTTTTTTTCAAAGATATTCATAAGTGTTTCAATCAATTAATAGACTAAGATTGTAAAAGAAATATTGAACATAGCAAAACAAAATTTTAACACATGGAATTGGTTTTCAAAGATATCATAAGTGTTTTCAATCAATTAATAGCGAAAAGAACAAGTTGCAAACATTTAGTTAAGTAATACGCTTGTTTTCAATAGTTAAGATACTTTTAAACTATTATTATACAGAACATTCACTTTCTTATAGTTTCCTAGGTTATAAGGCCTTAGATTGTAGATGAAAGAAGCATTAAACATATCAAAACACAATTTTAACACATGAAATTGTTTTTCAAAGATATCATAAGTGTTTCAATCAATGAATAGACCTTAGATTGTAAAAGAAGTATTAAACATATCAAAATACAATTTGAACACATGAAATGTTTTTTCAAAGGTATCCTAGATGTTTGAATCAATTAATAGACCTTAGAACATATGAAAATGTTCCTGCCGGTTGACCTGGGTGTGTCTTTGTGCGCGATCTTGCCCGTCAACTAGGGACACTGATGGAAGAGGCCCAAGCACAAGCCCACATGCAAGCCCACAAAAGGGTAGATTTGGGCCAACCATAGAGTTATGGCCAAGAGGATCCAAAAAGACGTTCTTTTACATGTTCAAATGCCATAAACTCTAGTGTAGAGTAGACTTTAATTTCTTGTCAAAATTAGCATAGGAACTTTATTTGTAATTTTCTTAAAATTAATTTTGGCACCTAAAACACCAACCTAGGTAAACTTAGAGTTTCTAAAAAAACCTCTAAATTTACCAAGGCCGGTCTAGAAAGCCCATGGTGGGGGTGAGCATAAAAACTAGACACACCCCTCCCTATGTGCTCATTTGTGCATCCATGTGCCATGTGCACCCATGTGCTTCACATTTACATTTCATTTGGCTAGCATTAGGGTTGCATTATGGTCCTCCTTAGCCTATAAAAAAAGGAGCCTACACCTCGTATTTTCAAGTTTATTGTGAGTAAAGTTATGCTGCCATTTTGTGCCAAGCTTTGCTTCTCCCTAGAACTCTAGGCTCTAAACTTCACATCCTTCACCTTTCCTTGGGCTGGCCGAACCTCCCTATATTCATACCTATCATGCACCTTTAAGATCAACACCACTCTTAGGAGGATCTTGCTCACACACCTTCATAGCTTCCGCACCATTTTCTTACATGATTCAAGAAGACCTTCATGAAATTTGCCATCAGATCTTGCACACACTCATACATAGCTTCCGCACCAGCTCTTACATGATTCAAGAAGACCTTCATGAAATTTGCCATCATTTGGTATCATGAGCTTAGGTTCTTCAAGATGAGTTGCTTTTGGTCTTTTCATTTTTAGTTCTTCTTTATTTCATGTTGTTCATCTTATTTCCATAATTGTCTTGCTGTTTTTTTGCATTTTAACTTGTTTTGGTGTGCTATTTGGAAGATCCAACCGAAGCACTTTTGTTCAATTGATCTTGAACAATTTCTTGTGCAAATTGTGATAGGATTCCATACACCTTTGAGTTTCTGTTTTCTTTTAGGCTTTTGAGTCTTTATTGCACTTTTAATTTGGTTCATATTATGCTTTTGAGTCTTTAATTTCTGAATCCATATATGTTTTGTCAAGTCATGTTCATCCACAATGTCAACAATTCTTAGTAGTTCTTTATTTAGCTTGATTGTTTCTTGATTTTGGGTATCTTTTTTTTGCTTTGAATCTGCTGTTCTTTGATCTTTTGGTGCCTTTTTAATTTTAGTTTGAGTTCCTATTTGTGTTTAAATCCTACACAAATTCTATTTCACAAATTCTATTGTGTTTAAATTTTGGTATCTTGCTGTTTTTGTTTCCAGTTTCCAGAATCCCCTGTTTCACATTTTCTGTGCTGGCTGTTTTGTTCCAGAAAAATATTTTCACTCATAGGAAAATTTTGTTTCTCTGGAATATGCAAGTTTGAAGTGTTATAGAAAGGAAAAAAAAATAATTAGTCCAAAAGAATCAACAGAAAAAAAATGATAAATCTTTTAAAATCAGTGTGCAAATCTGAGGCGCTACAGCTGGCGTAACTGAACACCAAAATTGAAAAATTTATTAAAAAAAATTGGTGCATGCGTTTTGAGTGATTCCAAAGCCAGATTTTAGCTAAGATCTTGAATATCTTGCATATCAAATTTCAGAATCATATCTTAAAAACACAGCTCAGCATAAATTGGGGAAAAACACGTTTCTGGCCCACAACATTTTCCAGTGGTGCTGTTTTTTTTTATTTGGTCATCTAATTCTAGTGCTATTCTTAGGATTCTTTTGTGTGCCTACCTTTATTTTGGTACCTTTTATTTGCTTGCTTAATATTTCTTGGACCTCTTTCTAGTTGTCATAATCTAACTCCTTTTGGTGGTACTGTTTTATTCAATTAAATTGTTTCTTGCTTTTGTTCCTTGACCTCTAATTTGGTGCTGGAATTTATTTCTCCTTTGGTGCTTAATTGAATGGAAACTTGACTTGGGTAAGGTCTAGTCTTTTGATAGGTGCTGGAATTGGAGAATTAAAACCTTCATTCTAAGGGGAAACAAAGCCAAGGCCGAAACAAGCTTGCTTGAAAAACACTACAAACACTTGGAGGGCCAACAAGCAAAGACAACAAGGAAGTGCATTTAGCAAAAAGAGGATCAACAAAGGGAGTTTTCTTAATTTCCTTGCAACTTAATTTGTGTTAATTACCTCTTAATTACGATTTAGACGGTGAGTGTCTTCAAGGGCTCAAAGTGTCCAAGAAGCCTCACCTGGGGCCGACTAGTATAAAATTCTTAATTAGCAATTGTTAATTGTTTGTATTTGCCTTTTCTTTTGCTTAGTTAGTGACGCTTTGCATGATTATTTTGTTAAGTTTGAGATAAACCGACTAGCTTTGTTGATTAGTAGCTTGCATTGTTTTCTTTCATTGAAAATTTGATTTCTCAACTTAATTGTGTTCTAAGTGGTTTACTAAGAGAAAGTTTTGTGTGAAGACATTGAGGGATAGTTTTTGGCTAAGGCAAAGGCTTGGTATTTAAGTAGTCCTTTGTGACTCACCTCCCTTACCTGGAAAACTACCTTCTTTGACTTTCCTAAGTTTTCTCAAGGTAAAATACTTGTATACACAAAGTTTTAGCCATGTCTTCTTCTTCTCATTCTACAAAGTCTATTGGAAGTGAATTAAAATCTTTAAAAACTCTTTTGAAAGAAGTTTCACAGACTGTGCAATCAATTGCTCATAGACAATTGGAGAGTGAGACTAAACTTAATATTTTGACTAAAGCAAAGAATGAGAAGTCTCAATTTTCAAAAAAATTACATTCTCATGCATCTAGCTCTAAACATCATGATTATCTTGGGGAAGAAAGTCTTAGGAAAAATGAATATCATCAACAATTCCCTAGGAGAGCTAGGAAAGAGAGACAAGAAAACCTAACCAAGCATATCTCTCACACTCAAGCTAGAGAAATTCCATGTTTAGAATACCTTGGCAATGATCAATTAGCATCTCAATGTTTCAATGAAAGATCTATGATCTTAAGGGACAAAGATGAGAATAGTAGCCAAGAAAAAGAAGCTAGTGAGAGTGAAGAAAATGTAAAAATAGAAAAGCAAGAGAAAACCCTTGGGAAACAAAAGGCGTGGGAGAAGAGTGTTCCTTCCCACAAGGTCATTCAACAAGAAGGAAAAGTTGAAAATACATTTGAAAATATACCTCTTGTTGAACAACCTAGCCTTACCTTTTGTAAAGGAACACTTGCAAGCCTAGAAAAAAAAGAAGAATCCTTAAAAAAGGCTTGCATAGATAAAAATATAGTAGATTATTTTACATACATGCCAAGATATCACCAAGTGAAGGTCAAGTCATCTATAGGCATCTACAAAGACAATTTTTTATGTGAAGTAGTGCCTAAAGAAACTTGTCATGTCTTATTGAGACAACCTTTGCAAAGAATTGAAATTTCCATGAACAAAGGTTGTATCAACGAGACTACCTTCACACATAAAAGAGAAAATCTTCATGAAGGAGAACTCATGGGTCAAATTAGAGTTGATAAAACTCTAGAGCTTTTGAAAGGAAAATTATTGTCACCCATGAGAAAAGATGTTCAAAGACATTACCCTAGATACATTCCGTGTTTTAAAAATACATCTTAGGCGATGTCTCATGAACTCTATACTACTTCACCTTTTGCAAATGATCCTTGGGAAGACATAAGCCTAAATTTCATATTAGATCTTCCTAGGACAACAAAAGGTCTTGATTCCATTTTCATGGACATGGATAAACTCTTCCTTAAAGAAGTGACAAGTCTTCATGATTTCTCTTCAAACTTAGTGTTGGATAAAGCTCTGATACCAAATGATGGCAAATTTCATGAAGGTCTTCTTGAATCATGTAAGAGATGGCGCGGTTGCTATGTATGAGTGTGTGCAAGATCCTCCTAAGAGTGGTGTTGATCTTGAAGGTGCATGATAGGTATGAATATAGGGAGGTTCGGCCAGCCCAAGGAAAGGTGAAGGATGTGAAGTTTAGAGCCTAGAGTTCTAGGGAGAAGCAAAGCTTGGCACAAAATGGCAACATAACTTTACTCACAATAAACTTGAAAATACAAGGTGTAGGCTCCTCTTTTTATAGGCTAAAGAGGACCATAATGCAACCCTAATGCTAGCCAAATGAAATGTAAATGTGAAGCACATGGGTGCACATGGCACATGGGTGCACAAATGAGCACATGGGGAGGGGTGTGTCTAGTTTTTATTCTCACCCCCTCCATGGGCTTTCTAGACCGGCCTTGGTAAATTTAGAGGTTTTTTTAGAAACTCTAAGTTTACCTAGGTTGGTGTTTTAGGTGCCAAAATTAATTCTAAGAAAATTACAAATAAAGTTCCTATGCTAATTTTGACAAGAAATTAAAGTCTACTCTACACTAGAGTTTATGGCATTTGAACATGTAAAAGAACGTCTTCTTGGATCCTCTTGGCCATAACTCTATGGTTGGCCCAAATCTACCCTTTGGTGGGCTTGCATGTGGGCTTGTGCTCGGGCCTCTTCCATCAGACACCTTCCTTCTGGTAACCTGTGAGCACCTGCAAAGAAGTAGACAAATGGGCGCCCTAGCGGCCGTTTGCACTCCGACGCTCAAGTCAGCTAACAAGGAACACTAAAACTCTACACCTCCGTATCGGAGCACCGTGGATGGCACTCTGAAGGTGGTAAAATGAACAGTGTATTGTGTGCTGTTTCTGGTTCCGGCAAACGATCCTTCTCTAGTCCCTTGTGCGTAACCTTAAGGCTCGAGCAAGCAACTAGACTGTGTTCTGGGGAAAATTTTCCAAAAGTCCGATCTTTGCTTCGAACGCTCAAAAACCCTTTTAACGCCACCCTGCATTTAAGGTGCTTTAAGGCGCATTTAACACGTTTCCTTAAAACCTTTAATGGGGGCATTTAAAGCGTTTTAAAGCATTTAAAGCGTTAACTGAAAAATATACCTGATGAGGAAAAATTTAACGTTTCCTCATTTACTTTCTTTGCTAACTTCTCGTTGACTTACGATCTTTCTCTGACTTGATTACTATCACGCGTGGAGGGACCTCGTGGCGCCGTATCCCACTCTTAGGGACATTCCGTCGCGCGAGTTCCCTTCTTCTCGAAGTGCCGCTGGCGCAAGGGGTGACATTCTGGGTGCCAACTCATACTCCCCAGGTTTCAGTCACTTACCCTGGGAGTGTATCTACCTTCCTCTCGCACCACGCCCCTGGTTCGTCCCTGGGCATGACCCTCTCTTGGGTTGTATCTATCCCAGGGAGCACCCTGAGGTGGCGTGGGCTTCACGAGTCGGGTTGCTCCCTACTGGCGCTATTACCATGGCCTTGAAGCCGCCTTTCTCTTCACTTTATTACCGTTTCTGAGCTAGGCGGGCCCGAAGCCCCATGGTGTCACTCCCTCCATGGTCTTTCCTACCCATGGGTATCGGGGAGTAACACTGCTGGTGGCTCGCTTGGCGACGCCTTATCTTGGCGATGCCTTGTTTAGGCGACGCCCTTCCTTGGCGACGCCTTGTCTTGGCGACGCCTTGTCTTTGCGAAGTCTCATGTAGTCACTCTGTTGACTTCCTTTCTTTGGGGCCCTTCGTGTGGTCCCACCATATGTTGACCTTGGCCCCGACGTTGACTTTGACTTTGGTCAACGCCTGGGGACGGGATGGTACACAAGCCCCCCAGTCTTGAGCTGATGACTTGTCTTCAGGGAAAAGACTAAGGCCTCGCCCATGCCATCCACGTGGCACCCTGGTGACGTGTCATTCTTGCTGACGCGACATTTCCCGAACCATTGACGTGACATTCCCTGAGCAGTTGAAATGTTCTTAATGGCTGATGGGACATCCTCTGAATCGGGAAAAGTAACGCTTTTTGGGTCACGCTTAATCGCTCGCCACGTGGCCCATCACGCGGTCATCATCCAAAGCCTCTTGCGCTCCCAGCGAGCGCCTAATCCTGCGACACGTGGCATCATCAAACGGTCACCATCTGTTGCCTCTTGCGCTCCTCATAACGTTTAAGTTACCCAAAACCCCGCGCTCGAAGCCACTGTTTCATCCACACTCTTCGCATTCTCGCACTGTTCATCTTCTTCGAGTTCTCTCTTTGCGGTCTCCGTTCTCTCCTTCGCACTTCCACCTCTCACCTACTCCGATACTCAAAGGTACGGTTTTTTCCACCCTTGCTGACTCTTCTCCTTCGCTGTTTTTCTTTGTGTGTGAATGAACTGCCTGGGACTGTTTACTTTCTTGTATTCTCGTGTTGTTCTTGTGCCTCTCTGTTTCCCCTCATTCTTCTTTTTCTCGCGTGGGTAGGGTTTGCCTAGGGTTTCTCTTTTTCCCCTTTTCCTTCCTCAAACCTCTTTTCGCTGAACCCTTTCTTTTTCTTCATTCTTCAGCTCTAGATCCGATGGCGCGAAACAAGACTACTGCTACTCCACCACCCCCCAGGTCCAACTACAAGGAGGAATACCGATGGGCCTCCGATGAACTCCTTGCGGAGTGCTCTACATTGACCTCCGTCGAAGACGTTGAGGCCCACAGGGGGGACCCCACGCTCTACAATTTCAACGCCTTCCACAAAACCCACGACCCCCACATCTTCGTATGTCGTGTAAAGCCGGGGGAACCTGTTTGTGTGGACGAAAGGGCTACTGGGGGAAGTCCTTTCTTCTTCGTCTACCAAATGGTATTCAAGCGAGTGGGCCTGCGTCTCCCCTTTACTCCCTTCGAACGGGAGTTGCTTACTGAAATCAACACCGCCCCTGCCCAGCTTCACCCCAACAGCTGGGCCTTCGTGAGGGGTTTTCAAATTCTTTGTGGGTATCTGGGCATCCCTTCCTTTGTGGACGTCTTTCTTCACTTTTTCGAGGTGAAGAAATAGGGCAAAAGCCTCTGGATGAGCTTCTCTGGCGTCGTCGGTCGCATCATCCTCACCCTCTTCCAAAACTCATTCAAGGGGTGGAAGGGGAAGTTCTTCAAGGTGCGTGCAACTAAATTCGATCCCACTGCACTGGAGGGCTTCCCCTTGTACTGGTCGGAGAAACCCATATCGACCAAGCCCCTGGCCTTGGCCTTGGCTAGGGAGGTGTGCAAGGCCTTGGCTAGGCTCGGGGTGGTCTTCGACACCGCCAAGCTCATCGCCAACGAGTTCAATGCTCACGGCCTCTCCACCTATTTTGGTACTTGCTTTTGATTTCACCCACTAGAACTTGCTTGTACTTTGCTTGGTCTCATTTGAATGTAATTGTATTGTATGAACCGTTGTGGTTATATGACCTTACTTTGCATTGCTTGAACCACTGTGGTTGCCTGCATGTGCTTGACTGCTGCTCCCATTCTGCCTCATCTAAATTAGTCTTTGCTTGGTTATTTTGAATATCGCAGGTTCGGTAATGGCTTCTTCAAGGCGCCTCGCACTTGCCAAGTTCTTGAAGAAAGCAAAGTCCACCAAAGAAGGTGGGGACTCCGTCGCCCTCGACGTGCCGCCTACTACTCCCCCAGCTCCTGTCATTTCCCTACCAACTCCACCATCTTCTCCCCAAACATGCCAAACACCTGCCTCTCCTCCTCCCATTGCTGCGGTCCCACTGGTTGCGGCATCAACACATGCTCCAGCACGCCTAGACAAAGGAAAAAGGGTGCTGGAGATAAACTCTGATAGTGAAGATTCAGGTTGCGCCCTGGTCTTCAAAAAGAGGAGACCTGCAAGGGTCCCTACTCTGCCCACCGCGTCTCCCGGTGGCGGGGACTCTCTAAGGGACGACCCTCCAAGCGCTACGTCGCCTCCGCCCCAAGCAGTCCAAGAAGAACAAGATGAAGGGGCCGAGTCGGTTCCTCCGCCGCTACCCCTGCCTGAAGCGGTTGCGGCTTCGGGTTCTGCCCCTCCCGCGCCAGCTCCTACTCCTTCTCCCCGCGAAATATTGATTTCCCGCCCCGTCTACAGGCAGTTGGCGCAGGGATTCAGTGAAGGGATGTCGCCAGAAAACCCCAATAGGGGGGCAAGCATGCCTTACTACATGGGGGCGTTCCTGGCGGTAGCACTAGATTGGCGCTCCCAGGCCCAGAGTGTTGCCAAGGGGAGGGAGGCCCTCCGAAAACTGAAGCAAGAGATGGGGGCGCTGAAAAAGGAGAAGCAAGCTTGGGGGCTTAGGGAGGAAGCCCACCAAGCTTCACTGAAGCTGGCCCAAGAGGGTAAGGAGGGGGCTAAAGCATACGCGCGTGAGGTTGAACAAGCGTATGCAGACCTGCTAGCCCACCTCACCTCCCACCAAATCCAGAATATTGGTCTCCAAGAGGTGGCTCGTGCGTCCGAAGTGCAGCAGAAAAAACTTGAAGAACTGTACGCTGTTCGGGGACAGAAGCTAGCTGAGACTGAGGGCGCCCTGGCGGCGAAGGTCGAGGCCTTTGACCTTCTCCAAGCTCAAGCCAACAAGCTCCAGGTGGGGAAGGAGTTCTTGGACGAGCAGTTGGCGTACAAGGATTCTAGGATCAACGAGCTGGAGAGGGAAATCCAGGAGCTCACCGGCGAGATGGCGGGCGCGTTCGACGAGGGCTTCCAAGAGGCTCTGGTTCAAGCATCTTGCGAGAACCCAGGGATCAATGTCTCGAACTGCGACCCTACCCACCACGTCGTTGATGGGAAGGTTATGCCTCTTGAACTGGGCGATTGAACTACAAACCCTCAGCCTCCGTCTTTTGCTCTTTACGTTTTTCCTGCGCTTGATAACTTCGTAAATACTTTGAACTATTTGTATTTTGTTGGAACAATGGGTATTAATTGACATTATCCTTGACCTTAATCTTCACTTTAACACTTGCATATTTCTGAGGAATTAAGTGTTGTTTGACTGCTATCTTTACCTTTGTCCTTCATTCTTGTATGCTTCAACTGCTTCGCCTGTACTTCTATCTGTTTCTTTCGCTATACTGGGCGAACTTGTACCTATGGCGCTTAGATAGCACGTAACCTTCTCTTCTCTTTCTTTTACCCATCACTTCTAACTTTCACCTCGAAACCTGTTCCGCCTTCGTATCTGCAAGGGCTCTGCCTCGTGAAGGCGCTGGCTGCTCCGCCATTGCTCAAATGCAAAAGTTGAACTTGATCTCTTCCGGCTTCGTCATCGCTCGAGGGTGTGGAGGCTCATTTGTCTTCTGTACTGAGTGTCCACACTCGAGAAGAGACCTGCTCTGGGCCTAAAAACTTGGGACAAAGTCGCGCTTCAGTGCCCACGCCCATGGAGAGGCCTGTCTAACAGCGTCGTATCGTCCATGGAGTGTCTCAAACACCAAGGCAATCTGTCCCTTAACTCTTGGTGCTTGGCGCCCACACCTGAGGAGACGCCTATTACAGCAGCACCATATCGTCCTCAGGGTGTTTAGAAACGCCAAGCACTAGGCAGGCTTGACGCCCCCCATGGGGTCGCTCCCTCCATGGTCTTTCCTTCCCATGGGTATCGGGGAGCAACGACGCTGATGACTTGCTTGGCTTCTTGCGATTTCGCCCACCTCCACAGTCTTTCCTACCTGTAGGTATCGGGGGGGCGACGCCATCAGTGCCTTATACCAACGACGCCATCAGCGTCTTATACTGGCTACGCCATCAACGTCTTATACTGGCGACGCCCTACCTTGGCGACGCCATGTCTTGGCGATGCCTGGTGCGGTCAATCTGTTGACTTTGGCCTTGACTTTGACTCCGGTCAACGCCCGAGGGCGGGACGTTTGCCTTAGCAAAAGGACCAAGGTCTCGCCCCCGCCATCTACGTGGCATTTTCCATATTACTGAGGGGACGTGATGGCATTTCATGTGTTCTTCTTGAATCAAAGTAGTAAAATGGATGCGGAAGCAATGGGTGAGTGAGACAAAGCCCTCCTAGGAGTTGTGATGGCTTTGAAGGTGCATGATGAGTATGAATTAGAGAGGTTCGGCCAGCTCTATGAAGAAAGGTGAAGGAAGTGAAGTTTATAGCCTAGATTTCTAGGAGAAGTATAGCTAGTGCACAAAATGGGCAGCATAACAATACTCAAATAAACTTGTCAAATACAATGAGCTAGCCTTCCTATTTATAGGCTAGTTTGGGACGTAAATGATAAGCTACATTACAAGGAAAAAGAAAACCAAAAATAAATCTAAATGCTAAGCCATGTGCCAATCCATGACCGGCCACACTAACCTAGTTTCTAGAAGGTTTCCATCAAAAATGCTTCCTACACTATCCTATCTACTAAGTACCCCCAATGGCCTTTATGCAAACATATACAAAGCCTTCTCTCTTCCATCCGTGGCCTCATTTGCTTGTGTTTGAATATGTTTGGCCATTGATCTTGTAAGGGGTCCTAGACGGTCTAGCTCCATGGATAGCCTCCCTCCTTCACGGCCTAGACGCTCTCCTTCACGTCCTAGACGCTTACTTTCACGTCCTAGACGCTCACCTTGGTCTTGGTCTTGGTCTAGACGCTCTCCTTGGCTTGTGCCTTGGCTTCCTTGGGTAGGTGTGCTTGGCCCTCCTCCATCATCCCCTCCCCCTTGGAAAGGATTTGTCCTCAAATCCAGCTCGTCATCGTCATTGGTACCTACAAATGGAGAAAGATCAATTACATTAAAAGTGTCATGTACTCCATATTCAAGAGGTAGGTCCAATTTATAAGCATTGTTGTTGACTCGCTTGAGAACTTGGAAAGGTCCATCACCTCGGGGACTTAGTTTGGACTTCCTTTGAGTTGGAAATCTATCTTTACGAAGGTGAAGCCAAACTAAGTCTCCTTCCTCAAAAATTATTTCTCTCTTCCCTTTGTTGTTGTATTTTGTGTACTTCTCATTTTGTTGTTGTATTTGAATTTTAATCTTCTCATGCATTTTCTTGATAAAATCAGCTTTGAGTACTCCTTCCTTATGCACAAAATCTTGTGGATTAGGAAGGGGTATCAAATCCATGGGCGTGAGAGGATTAAAACCATATACTACTTCAAAAGGAAAAGCATTAGTAGTCTTGTGAACTACTCTATTGTAAGCAAATTCAATGTGGGGAAGGTACTCATCCCAAGATTTGTGGCTTCCCTTCATGATAGCCCTAAGCATAGTTCCAAGAGATCTATTGACTACTTCGGTTTGACCATCCGTTTGAGGATGACAAGAAGTTGAAAATTGTAGTCTTGTTCCAAGTTTACCCCAAAGAGTTTTCCAAAAGTGGCTTATAAACTTGGGATCTCGATCGGACACTATACTTCTAGGGAGACCATGGAGTCTCACCACTTCTCTAAAGAAGAGTTTAGAAATATTTTGAGCATCATCCACTTTGTGGCATGGAATAAAGTGGGACATTTTGCTAAAACGGTCCACTACCACAAAGATAGAGTCATGGCCTCTTGCAGTCCTAGGAAGTCCTAAAATGAAATCCATGCTAATGTCTTCCCAAGGAGCATTTGCAATCGGCAAAGGGGTGTAGAGTCCATGCGGCATTGTTCTAGATTTTGCTTTTAGACATGAGATACATCTAGAACAATGTCGTTGGACATCTTTCCTCATGTGTGGCCAACAAAATTTTGCTTTTAAAAGATCTAGAGTTTTATCAACTCCAAAATGGCCCATGAGTCCCCCTTCATGTGATTCTTTGACAAGGAGTTTTCTATGTGTTCCTTGGGGAATGCAAAGTTTTCCTTCTTTAAAAAGATATCCCTCGAACACATAGTAACCTCCTTGCGCTCTATGTAGACATTGGGCATAGATGGATGAGAGTTCTTGATCTTCTTGGTAAAGCTCTCTTATGTGGTCAAATCCAAGAATTTGGGCACCTAGTTTTGAAAAGAGAGTGTGCCGTCTTGAAAGAGCATCGACCACTATATTGGTGCTTCCTTTCTTGTATTTGATTACATAAGGAAATTGTTCAAGAAATTCCATCCATTTAGCATGTCTCTTGTTGAGCTTGTGTTGGCCCTTTAAATATTTTAAAGACTCGTGATCACTATGGATAACAAATTCTTTGGACACAAGGTAGTGTTCCCAAGTCTTTAGGGCTCGCACAAGAGCATAGAGCTGTTTGTCATAGGTGGGGTAGTTGAGGGTGGCACCATGGAGTTTTTCACTGAAATAAGCAATGGGGTGTCCACCTTGCAACAAAACCGCACCTATGCCTACCCCCGATGCATCACACTCTATCTCAAAAGTTTTGGAAAAATTTGGAAGAGATAGAATGGGTGCATTGGTGAGTTGAGCTTTGAGCCTTTGAAAGGCTTGCTCATGCTTTTCATTCCAACAAAATGCAACATCTTTTTTCACAAGTTCATTCAAAGGAGAAGCTAGACTAGAAAAATTAGGTACAAACCTTCTATAGAAGCTAGCTAACCCATGAAAACTTCTCACATCACTTACATTTTGTGGAGTTGGCCACTCGCGGATGGCTTTGATTTTCTCGGGATCTACATGTACCCCCTTTTTGTTAACTATGAAACCTAAGAAAACTACACTATCTACACAAAAGGTACACTTATCCTTATTGGCAAAAAGACTATTTTTCCTAAGAACTAGAAGAACTTCCCTAAGGTGACTTAGATGGTCTTCTAGGCTTTTACTATAGACTAAGATATCATCAAAGTAAACTACTACATATTTACCTATACAATCTCTCAAGGTGTGATTCATAAGCCTCATGAATGTGCTTGGAGCATTAGTAAGCCCAAAGGGCATCACCAACCACTCGTATAATCCAAATTTGGTCTTAAAAGCGGTTTTCCACTCATCACCCTCCTTGATTCGAATTTGGTGATATCCACTTTTAAGGTCAATCTTGGAGAATAGAGTTGACCCATGCAATTCATCAAGCATATCATCAAGCCTCGGGATTGGATGCCTATACTTGATGGTGATGTTGTTGATTGCTCTACAATCACAACACATACGCCATTTTCCATCTTTTTTTGGCACCAACAAGACAGGTACAGCACAAGGGCTTAGGCTCTTTTGAACCCAACCCTTCTCCAACAAGTCTTGAACTTGTGATTCTATCTCCTTTGTTTCCTCGGGGTTGGTTCTATAAGCAGGCCTATTTGGTAGGCTTGCCCCCGGTATAAAGTCAATTTGATGTTCTATCCCCCTAAGAGGAGGAAGCCCAATGGGTCCTTCTTGGGAGAATAGATCTTCAAATTCACTCAAAAGGTTTTCTACTTGAGGAGGTAAAACCATGAGTTCACTACTTGTGGCAGTGCATGTAAGTGCTCCTTTACAAAAGATAAGGCTTGGTTGTTCAACAAGAAGCAAGTTTTCAAAAACATTTTCAAGAGGTTTTTCTTGTTGACCAACCTTGTTGGAAGGAACACTCTTCTCCCACGCCTTTCTATCCCTAAGGATTTTCTCTTTTTCTAGCTCTTTTTTTTTTTTTGTTTTCCTCATCCCTCTTTTGTTTCATTTGTATTTGGTCTTTCACTACTTGAGAATGTGGTAAAGGACTAAGTACAAACTTCTTATATTTATGGGTGAAGGAAATCTCGTTAGTGAGACCATCATGCAAGGTTTTCTTGTCAAATTGCCATGGCCTCCCTAATAAGATATGGCAAGCTTCCATAGGCACTACATCACATAAAACTTTGTCTTTGTAGTTCCCTATGGAAAACTTGATTTCCACTTGCTTGTCTACATGTAGTTCCCCATTTTCATTAAGCCATTGAAGTTTGTAAGGTTTTGGGTGAGGAACTACTTGTAGCTTAAGCTTTTCAACCATCCTAGCACTACAACAATTACAACTAGATCCACTATCCACAATGAGAGAACATATATTTTCTAAAACATTGCATCTTGTATGAAAGATGTTCTCCCTTTGTGTTTCCATGGATGTGCTAGGGTGATTGTTGAGGGTTCTCCTAATCATAAGCAATTCTCCCTCTAGTGGAGCTACCCTCTCATCCTCTCCCCCTTCCTCTTTCTCACTAGGCTCATCCTCGCCACTAGTGTACTCGTCTACACCTTTTAAAAACAAAGTCCTTTGGTTTGGACATTGTGCTTGCACATGCCCCCTACCATAGCACTTAAAACACTTGACATCTCTAGCTCGGATGGGTGGGGTTGAGGTTTCTTTGGTGAAGGGCTTGGTAGGCTCTTTTGGTTTTTCCTTGGATGTACTACCCTCCCTTCTAAACTCTTTCTTGGGATAAAAGCTAGAATAGGGGCTCACCTTTTGACTTGAGGTTTTGCGCAAGTTTTGTTGCTCAACTTTAATGCAAAGTTGAACCAAATCATTCAAGTCTTGATAAGGTAAGAGCTCTACTCTATCTCTTATCTCAAGTGATAGGCCACTAAGGAACCTAGCAATGGTGGTTTCCTCCTCCTCTCTAATAGAGGCTCTCATCGTATAGAGCTCCATCTTTTGTCTATACTCCTCTACGCTCATATTTCTTTGTTGGAGTCTTTGGAGCTTGTCCATCAACTCCCTATGGTAGTAAGAGGGTATATGTCGACGTCTTAGGGCTCCCCTAAGGTCATTCCAATATGTAATGGAAGGTTCCCTATGAAGACGTCTATCTCTTTCAAGAGAGGTCCACCAATACATGGCATTCCCTTGGAAACTAAGGGTGGCTAAGGGTACTTTTCGTTCCTCACTTACCCTATGGCAAGCAAAAAGTTGCTCTACCTTCATCTCCCAATCTAGATATACTTCTACATTTTCCTTACCATGGAAATGAGGTAGGTCTACTCTTGTTTCCCTTGGCACCTCTTGTTCCCTTTGCCTAGTTCTTCTAGGGGGTGGTTGGTAATAATCATTGATTCTACGGCTTCCCTCCCCTAGAGATTCAATACTTTGCGAATGGGATGCATGAGTTTTTTTTGATTTTTGTGATTTTTGTGACTTCTCTTCTTGAGCTTTAGCCAACTCATTGATTTTGTTCTCATTCTCCAATTGTCTAAAAGAGATCAATTGTACCGCTTGGGATACTTCTTTTAAAAGAGTTTTCAAAGATTTTACTTCACTTTCTATAGACTTTGGAGAGTGAGAAGAAGAAGACATGGCTAAAACTTTGTGTATATAGGTGTTTTACTTGGAGAAAGTTTAGGGAAGTTAGAGAAGGGAGTTTTCCAGGTAAGGGAGGTGAGTCACAATGGACTACTTAAGTACCAAGCCTTTTCCTTGCCAAAAACTTTTCCTCCAATGACTTCACACAAAATTTTCTCTTAGTAGAACACTTAGAACACAAGAAGTTGAGAAATCAAAAAACAAGAAAACTATGTAAGCTAGATATGCAGCAAACTAGTCGGTATAGCACAAATTTAAGCAATACTAAACATGCAAAACGTTTCTACCAAAACAAAAGAAATACAAGTTCAAACAAGCAACAAATTACTAAGCAAAATGACTATGCTATTCGGCCCTAGGTGAGGCTTCTTGGACACTTTGAGCCCTTGAAGACACACTCACCGTCTAAAACGTAATTTAAAAGAGGTAATTAACAATAAACCAAGTTGTAAAGGAGATAAGAAAACCCCCTTTGTTGTTCCTCTTTTTGGTTAGTGCACTTTCTTTGTTGTCTTGATTGTTGATCTTCTAGGTGTTTGTGGTGTTTGTTTCAAGAGACTTGTTTCGGCCTTAGCTTGACTCCTCCTTAGAAAGTTGGCTTTAATTCTCCACTTTCCAGCACCTATTCACAAGGGCTTAACCTTAAATCAAGTCAATTTCCATGCACATAAGCACCAAGGGAGAATTAATTTCCAGCACCCATAAAAGAGAGGTCAAGAAACAAAAGCAAGAAACAAATTTAATTGAAAGAAAACAGTACCACCAAAAGGATTTATAATATGACAACTTAGAAAGAGATTCAAGGAATTAAAGCAAACAATTAAAGGTACTCAATAAAAGTTGGCACACAAAAGGAATTCCTAAAGAAAAGCACTAGATTAGATGACCAAATAAAAAAAACAGCACCACTGGAAAATGTTGTGCGCCAGAAAACAGTTTTGTTCCCCGATTTATGCTGAGCTGTAATTGTAAGATTTGTTTCTGAAATTTGGATACAAGAAAATTCAGGATCTTAGCTAAATTTTGGCTTTGGAATCACCTAAAACTCATGCACCATTTTTTTTTAATAAGTTTTGCAAATTTGGTGTGCAGTTAGGCCAGCTGTAACGCTCAAGATTCGCACTCTGATTTTGTGAGATTTATCATTTTTTTTCTGTTGCTCCTTTTGACCTCATTCTTTTTTTGTCTTTTCTATAACACCTTAAACTTGCATTTTCCAGAAATTCAGAATTTTCCTATGGGTGGAAAAATTTTATAAACAAAACAGCCCAGAACAGAGAGGTGTTACAGGGGAAAACTGGAAAAACGGGAAGAAAACAGCAAGATAACCAAATTAACACAATGGAAAATGTGAGAATGGAAATTGTGTATGAACTAAGACACAATTATGAACTCAAACTAAAAATAAAAAGCATCAAAGGATCAAAATAACAGCAGATTATAGCAATATAAAGAGACCCAAAACAAGAAACAATCAAGCCAAAAAATAGGACTACTAAGAATTGATGACAATATGGATGAACATGACTTGACAAAACATGTATAGATTCAGAAATTTAAAGACTCAAAGCATAATATGAAGCAAAATAATGAAAGCAATAAAGACTCAAAGCCTAAAACAAAAATAGCAACACAAAGGTGTATGGAATCCTATCACAAATTGCACAAGACTTGTTCAAGATCAAATGAACAAGAGTGCTTGGGTTGGATCTTCCACAAAGCACACCAAGAACAAATTAAAATATAAAAACAGCAAGACAAGTAAGGAATTGAAATGACAAAGATGAAATAAAGAAGAACTGAAATTAAAAAGACAAGCTACTCATCTTGAAGAACCAAAAGCTCTGATACCAAATGATGGCATTTCATGTGTTCTTCTTGAATCAAAGTAGTAAAATGGATGCGGAAGCAATGGGTGAGTGAGACAAAGCCCTCCTAGGAGTTGTGATGGCTTTGAAGGTGCATGATGAGTATGAATTAGAGAGGTTCGGCCAGCTCTATGAAGAAAGGTGAAGGAAGTGAAGTTTATAGCCTAGATTTCTAGGAGAAGTATAGCTAGTGCACAAAATGGGCAGCATAACAATACTCAAATAAACTTGTCAAATACAATGAGCTAGCCTTCCTATTTATAGGCTAGTTTGGGACGTAAATGATAAGCTACATTACAAGGAAAAAGAAAACCAAAAAGAAATCTAAATGCTAAGCCATGTGCCAATCCATGACCGGCCACACTAACCTAGTTTCTAGAAGGTTTCCATCAAAAATGCTTCCTACACTATCCTATCTACTAAGTACCCCCAATGGCCTTTATGCAAACATATACAAAGCCTTCTCTCTTCCATCCGTGGCCTCATTTGCTTGTGTTTGAATATGTTTGGCCATTGATCTTGTAAGGGGTCCTAGACGGTCTAGCTCCATGGATAGCCTCCCTCCTTCACGGCCTAGACGCTCTCCTTCACGTCCTAGACGCTTACTTTCACGTCCTAGACGCTCACCTTGGTCTTGGTCTTGGTCTAGACGCTCTCCTTGGCTTGTGCCTTGGCTTCCTTGGGTAGGTGTGCTTGGCCCTCCTCCATCAGGACGTTCCCCTGCTCGATTTGATCTTTGACGTTTCCTGATTTTCTGAGCTTTTGAGAAGATGCTCTCTTCTTCGCCGGCGCGTCGTACCCTCGGGAACGCTGTCGACACGACGTTCTCTGAGCGAGAAAAGGTGACGCTAAGAGTCGTCCTCCCATCTCCTGACGCGTGGCTCAATCGCACGGTGCCCCTTTTCGCGTCCTTTGGCGCCTCAACTGTAATGTTTGGGTCTCTGAAATCCCGTACTTGCACTCATCATTTCTGTGTTTTTGCATCTTCTTCGCACCGTTCCTCTTCCTTCCAAAGAGTTCGTTTCTGCGTTCTTTTCTCGCCGATATTTCCCTTCTGCACTCCTTCCACACCTTTCTCCTTTGATCTTTTGGTTCTTTCACCAACAGCTGGTGCCAGCATGTCTACCAATCCTCCTTCCCCTAGAGCCAAACCTCAAGATCTTTACGCGTGGGCCTCGCGCGAGCTCCTCGATGAGTGTTCTAGCCTACTTTCCTCCAGGGCCTTGAGGGAACATGTGGGGGACCCGTGTACCTATGATCATCGTGCCTTCGCGAAGAGGCATGATGACAATATCGCCATGCTCCCTTGCACCTTAGGGGAGCCGGTGTGTGGGGATGAGAGCGCCAACAATGGAGTCCCCTTTTTCTACTTTTACCAGGTGGTCTTCAAGAGCGTCGGCGTGCGCCTGCCCTTCTCTAGGTTTGAGAGGGAACTGTTAACGGAAATCAATGCTGCCCCAGCCCAGCTGCATCCTAACAGCTGGGCTTTCGTCAAAGCCTTCGACATACTGTTTGGTTTCCTGGGTTGTGCACCTTCCGTGGACATCTTCCTTCACTTCTTTGAGGTGAAGAGGCAAAGGAACAACCTTTGGGTGACCCTCAGCAACTTTCCCGGCAGGGTCCTCCTAACCCCCTTCCAGCACTCCTTTACAGGGTGGAAGGGCAAGTTCTTTAAGGTTTGCTGTTCCAACCTCGTGCCTTCCGCCTTGGACGGCTTTCCACTGTACTGGGTGAGGGAGACAAGGGCCTTGTAGTCCAGGCCTCTTAAGAGGTTGCCTTCGAACGACCAGGAAGCTTGTCGGATCTTGGCTGGGGCGGGGGGTTTTGACGCTGCCGCCTTGATAAGTCTGGAGTACAACGCTGAGGCCTTGGAGAAATATAAATGTACGAGAGATTACCTTAAAGCCTCCCATTCTTCATCTTTACTGGATTTTTGCATGACTTATCTTGTGGTGCCTTTACCATGCTTGTCTCCTTTTGATGTGATTCCACTAGCACAATTAGAATGATTCTTGACATTCTTAGGAATCATCTGGAGTTGGTTATGAGATAGGCACTTTAACATAGAAATGGATCAAGGTTCTATGAACAAGAACTCACCAAAACTAGTGCCAAAACACAAACTCATATGGAAGTTCCAATTATAGTCAAATTGAACCGAACAAAAAGGAACAAAAGCTAAGCAAACTGAAATAGAATGCTGGAAATTAAAATGTACCGAACCAAAAGCTGGAAAAGGAAGAAGAAAGATGAAGAACAGCAAAGAACAACAAAAGAACCGAAGCAACACAATTGAAACCTGAAACTGCCGAACCAAAAACAACAAGGAAACAAGCTAAGACAAGGAAATAAAAAAAGAAGAAAGGAAGGAGAAGAGAGTGCTCATGAAGATGGATGCATGGTTGGATGATCACGCCACTAGAAGGATGGTTGCTCCTAGATGAGTGTGCTGCCGCCACTTGAGGACACCATGGATCCTTCAAGATAAGACTAGAGAAGAAGGCTCAAAAGCTCTCCAATTGCTCACTCAAAATTTGAGTATAGTTTCTTTACTCTAAATTCCAATCTGAATTTTACAAAGGGAGCACCTCTATTTATAGCCTAAGGTGCTGAAATGCAAGCTACACAAATTCAAAAACTCCCTCCTCAAAATGTTCTAGAACCGGCGCCAATTACAAGGCATGAGGAAGGTGTGACCTCTTCCTTCACTTTGGCACCTCCTATTCTACTCCTACACCTATCTACTAACGCACCCCCCCTCCTAAAGCTCCTAACTAAAGCCTAAAAGATGCTATAACAAAAGAGGTTTCTAATGTTTCCCTCTAAGCACCTTCAACCAAAGAAATTACAAAAAGAGAAAATAAATGTCCCCTAGCTCCTAAAGCTTTGAACATGCTTCTTGTAAGCCTTTGAGGTGGGCTTTGACCTCCATGGGCGTCCTCTATTTGTGCCTCTACCTCTTCTTGATCTTGTTGATTGGCCTCCATGTCCACTTGAGCTTGATCTCCATCATACTCCCCGAGTTGGAGAGAATTCGACCATGAATTCTGGAGACCTACAGAAAAAGGAGTTAGATCGCTGACATTAAAAGTATGACTACCTAAGAATGTATCAGGCATATCTAACTCATAAGCATTGTCATTAATCCTCTTGAGGATTTGGAAAGGTCCATCCCCTCGAGGCATTAGTTTGGACTTCCTTTGAGTAGGAAAGCGATCCTTCCTCAAGTGAAGCCAAACCCAATCGCCCTCATCAAACAACAATGCTTTTGTCCTTTTATTGGCAAGTTCAGCATATTGCCAACCTTCTTCTCAATTCTCTTCTTGATGTCTTTATGCAAAGTTTTCACAAAAGAAGCCTTTTCATCCCCATCTTTGCACAAGACATCTCCAAGAAGGGGAATAGGAAGAAGATCAACAGGTGTTAGGGGATTAAACCCATAGACCACCTCAAAAAGGAGAATGTGAGGTGGTAGAATTTACTACACGATTATATGCAAACTCAACATGGGGTAGTAATTCTCCCACACTCTAGGATTCCCCGAAATAAAACATCTCAATAGTTGTCCCAAAGTTCTATTCACCACCTCGGTTTGACCATCAGTTTGTGGGTGGCAAGTGGTAGAAAATAAAAGCTTAGTCCCAAGCTTGCCCCACAAGGTCTTCCAAAAGTGACTCAAGAACTTGGGATCTCTATCGGACACTATAGACCTAGGAATCCCATGCAAGCGAACCACTTCTTGGAAGAAGAGGTTTGCAATGTGGCATGCATCATCCACTTTGTGGCAAGGAATAAAGTGAGCCATCTTTGAAAAACGATCCACTACCACAAAAATGGAGTCCTTTCCCTATGATGTCTTGGGTAAGCCTAAGATGAAATCCATAGATATATCTACCCAAGGCATTGAAGGGATAGGAAGAGGAGTATATAGACTATGGGGATGCATTTTAGACTTAGCTTTGCGGCAAGCTATGCATTTATCACACAAACTATGAACATGTTTATGCATATGAGGCCAAAAGAAATGTTCATGCAACACATCCAAAGTTTTATCAACCCCAAAATGTCCCATTAAACCCCCTTCATGAGCTTCTCTAACAAGAGATAATCTAATAGAGCATTGAGGAACACAAAGACGTTTTCCCTTAAAAAGAAAGCCATCTTGTATAAAAAAGTCTTTGTGTCCTCCATTAAGACGCTCTTGATAGATGAGAGAAAAATCAAGGTCATCATGATAAAGTTCCTTAATGTGATCAAAACCAAGATATTGAGAGCTTAAAAGATTTAGCAAAGTGTATCTTCTAGAAAGAGCATCCGCCACAATATTTACTTTGCCTTGCTTGTGTTTGATCACATAAGGAAATTGCTCAATGAATTCCACCCACTTAGCATGCCTCTTGTTAAGTTTGTTTTGGCTTTTCAAATATTTAAGAGATTCATGATCACTATGTATCACAAACTCTTTAGGAAAAAGATAGTGTTGCCAAGTAAACAAAGCCCTAACAAGTGCATATAATTCCTTATCATAGGTGGAATAATTGAGATGACTTCCCTTCAATTTCTCACTAAAATAGGCTATGGGGTGGCCCTCTTGAAGGAGAACAGCCCCAATACCTATGCTTGAAGCATCACACTCAATCTCAAATGTCTTAGTGAAATTAGGAAGGGCCAAGATGGGAGCATTAGTCAATTTTTCTTTCAAAGTGTCAAAAGAATTTTGTTGTGCTTCTCCCCATTGAAAGACCACATCCTTTTTCACTATGTCATTGAGTGGTGCGGCAATGGTGCCAAAGTTTGGGACAAATCTTCTATAGAAAGAAGCAAGTCCATGAAAACTTCAGACCTCATTCAAAGATTTTGGTGCAGGCCAATTTGGAATGGCCATCACCTTTGTTTTGTCCACAAGGACCCCTTTGCAACTCACAACAAACCCTAGGAATTCTATATGATCAAGAGCAAACATACATTTAGCAAGGTTAGCATACAAATGTTCCTTCCTAAGGGTTTCTAAAACTTGCCTAACATGCAACCTATGGTCATTCAAAGATAAGCTATAAATGAGAATGTCATCAAAGTAAACAACAACAAACTTACCAATGAAAGGTCTAAGAACATGATGCATGAGGCGCATGAAAGTACTTGGTTCATTAGTTAGACCAAAGGCATAACTAACCACTCATATAAACCAAAGTTGGTCTTAAAAGCCGTCTTCCATTCATCACCCGGTTTGATACGGATTTGATTGTAGCCGCTTTTAAGATAAATCTTTGAAAAGATTTTTGAACCATGTAATTCATCCAACAAATCATCTAGTCTAGGTATGGGATGCCTATACTTAATTGTTATGTTATTGATGGCCCTACAATCCGAACACATTCGCCATGTGCCATCCTTTTTTGGCACTAAGATGATAGGCATAGCACAAGGACTCATGTTATCTTGCACCCACCCTTTTTCAATCAAAGCCTCAACTTGTTGGCGAATTTCCTTGGTTTCACTTGGATTGGTCCTATATGCTGGACGGTTTGGTAAAGAAGAGCCCGGTATCAAATCAATTTGGTGCTCAATCCCTCTCAAAGGTGGAAGTCCATTTGGAGGATCTTGAAACACATCTTGGAACTCTTCTACCAAATTTTCCAAGCAATGAGGACTATCTACAAATGATTCTACTCTAAGAGTTCTAGGGATGGCTAAGAAAAGAGGATGATGAGCCACTGTTTCCCTTTCAATGTCACGCCTAGACACAAGGAGTGTAGGCTTAGAACTCTTATCTTTTTTATCTTTTTCACTCTCCCTCTTTTTCTTCATGATAACTTGGTCCTCATGGACTTCTCTTGGAGAGAGAGATTTTAACGTAACCTTGTGACCATGGAATTCAAAAGATAGTTTGTTGGTAAAGCCATCATGTAAAACTTTTCTATCAAATTGCCAAGGCCTTCCCAAAAGAACATGAGTGGCTTCCATGGGCACAACATCACATAATACCTCATCTTTGTATTTTCCAATGGAGAAATGGATGAGGACTTGTTTATTGACAATTATTTCTCCTACTTCACTAAGCCATTGTAATTTGTAGGGCTTTGTATGAGAGATAGTAGGCAATCCAAGCTTATCTACTACTCTTGTACCAGCCACATTTGCACAACTACCCCCATCCACTATCAAAGAACAAATGTTGTTTTGAATAAGACATCTTGTATGGAAAATATTTTCCCTTTGACTTTCATCAAAAGGTTGTGAAACTTGTCCAAGAAGTCTTCTCACAACTAACAAGTCCCCTTCAAGTGGACATTCGCTCTCTTCCTCACTAGATGCATGAGAATGCAATGAATGCTTAGGAGAATCCGAATCATGCTCACTAACTACAATGCCCTCATGCATGTACATACTTCGTTTGGAAGGACAATTTGCAGCTATATGACCATAACCCATACATTTAAAGCATTTAGTATTAGCCGTTCTAGTGGGAGACTTAGGTCTAGAAGTAGATGGCTTAGTTTCCTTGGGTTTGAAAGAAGAATCTTTGGAAGGATGTTTAGAAATAGAATTTTTGTTTCTCCAAGACTTGGAGTAGTATCCATCATTGGAAGCATTTTTGAAAGACTTTTTCTTAGCAAGTTGGGCTTCCATCTTCATTGCAAGATGAACTAAAGAGCCCAATGATGAATACTCTTGTAACTCAACAATGTCTTGAATATCCTTCCTAAGACCACTCACAAACCTAGCATTCATAGCTTCCTCACTTTCTTCTAATTCAATTTTAAGCACAAGCGTCTCAAGCTCCTTATAATATTCATCCACATTTAGCGTGCCTTGTTGAAACTGTTGGAGACTCCACATGAGGTCTTTCCTAAAATGTGGGGGCACAAACCTAGCGCGCATATGATCCTTTAAAGAGTTCCAAGAGTCCACGGGAGGACCCTTGTGATAGATAATGTCCTTTACAATTCCATGCCACCATTTCATGGCATAATCACTAAACTCTAGGGTGGCTAGCTTAAGCTTATGATCATCTTGGATCTCATGGATCTCAAATATTTGTTCACACTTAGCCTCCCAATCTAAATATACATTAGGATCACTAGAACCATTAAAACAAGGAAGCTTGACCGAAGGAAGCCTAGACTTTGCATCTTGATAGAAGACATTGTCGTAGTGTTGTCTTTCCCCTTGGTGATGATGTCTTTGTCCATGGACTTGGGGTGGAGTTCTCCTTCTCCTATGCTCATCTTCACGGCCAAAATCATTGGAAGAAGCTCTTGTTGAAGGTCTATGATGCTCATCATGGATTGAAGGAGATGGTCTAGCTTGTTGCACCTCCATCTTTTGCAATTTCTCCTCCAAGCGTCTAATGGTTCTTTGAGCTTCATGTAATTCACCAAGGATTGAAGCTTTGGAAGGAGAATTCTGCTTGTATGATGCATCACTTGAAAATCCAGCCATTTGGAATTAAAAACAGCAAACACACAAAAACAGCAAACAAGTTAAGAAACAAAAAAATTAGCAAAAACAGTGAGTGTGTCCAGCAAGAATGCCGAAGTGAAATGAGGCAGAAAAAGAAGTCACTCTCAAAGAAATAATGTCCTTGCACCAATCTGATCTTGAGGCCTTGGAATCCTCAAATGAAAGATGTCAAAGCAAGCACACCAATCTCAAAGGAAACCACCACAAAACCAATGAAACAATAAAGACAAACAAGAAAAGGTATAAGCAAAGAAAGGTAATCGCAAAAGGAAAACTATATGTAAGACAAACTCAAAGAGTAAAGAATGAAAGACAATCAAGAAAATAAAGAACTCAATGAGAAAGTAGGCACACAAAAGAATACTTAAGGAAAAGCACTAGAGTAGATGAAGAAAACAAAAATTTAGCTACTGGAAATTTTTTTTAATGCAAACTGTGCTTGATATTCACTGATTTAACTGGAATGATTTAGAGCGAACTGGATTATGAAATTTAAACCACAGAAACTTCAAGATGTTAACTCAATAATGGCACTGGAATCAATTAAAAACAGTAAGCCAATTAATTGAGATAAATTTTTTAAAATCGCTGCCAGATTACCGTATTCTTTTCGGCATAATTGTACACTTTTTTTTATTTTATTTATCCTTTTTTGTGTACTTTGAATTTTTGAGTAATTATTTTTTTTACTTTTTTCTAACACTTTGAATATCACAAATCAAGAATTTCAAAATTTTCTAGTGAGTAAATCAATTGCAATACGGTAAAACAGTAAGCACTTGTTTTTTTCAGAAACAGAGGAATCCTAATAGGAATGAAAAACAGAATTATGAACTAGCAAAGACATAAAGGAAAATGATGTATTGGAACTTGTATAGGTCTAGAATACAAGTATGAACTCAATCTAAAAAAGAAAATGAATAAAGGATCAATATCAAATCCAGAAAATTATATGACACTAAAGCATGAAACAATCAAAAGCAATAAAAGTACTAGTAGAAGTAATGACAATTATGGAATAACATGACTAAGACAAAACTTGACATGATTCAAAAAGGAAAATACTCAAACATATGATAGGCAAAAGAATTAAAACAGCAAGCAAACTCAAAATAAGCCTAAAACAGAAACTTAAATTGCAAGAAATTAAAAGAGCTCTTGAAATAAAGTGCTACACAACTCAACAATTAAACAAGAACACACCTAAACTCATGATACCACGTGATATGATTCCACTAGCACAATGAAGAAGAAAGATGAAGGACAGCAAAGAACAACAAAAGAACCGAAGCAACACAATTGAAACCTGAAACTGCCGAACCAAAAACAACAAGGAAACAAGCTAAGACAAGGAAATAACAAAAGAAGAAAGGAAGGAGAAGAGAGTGCTCATGAAGACAAGTCTTCGGCTTAAGACTGGGGGGCTTGTGTACCGTCCCGTATCCGGGCGTTGACAAAGTCAAGGTCAAAGTCAACGTCTGGAGTCAAAGTCAACATAAGGCGTCGCCTGGGTGAAGAGACGCCAAGTGCCAGTGTCGCCAAGAGGAAGCGTCGCCAAGGCAAGGCGTCACTTAGGTGAAGGCGTCGCCCAAACAGGGCGTCGCCAAGATCAAATATCACTAAAGTAAGGCAATCACAGTGTGGTTCCCCGATACCCATGGGTAGGAAAGACCATGGAGGGAGCGACGCCGTGGGAAGGCCTTAGGTCCCGATAATCCGCGGTAGTGATAAAGTGAAGAGAAAGGTGGCTTCAAGGCCATAGTGATAGCACCAGTGTAGGGCAGCCTGACTCGTGAAGTACCCCTGCCGCCGCAGAGACGCCTTTGGGACAGATACGACTCAAGAGGAGGGTCACGCCCAGGGTAGCCGGGTGCAGGGTACGAGAGGAAGGCAGATACGCTCTCAAAGTGAGTGATTAGATGACTGGGGGCATGAGCTGGCACCCAAAAAGTCACCCCTTGCGCAGTAGCACTCCCAAGCAGGAGGTCTCACACGAAGAAACGCCCCCAGATGGGGTCATGGCGCTGTGAGGCCCTCCACGTGTACAACAGCCAGGTCAGAATAGAAACGCCATTTAGCTAGGTGCCAGGTAATTAAAGTCATTTAATACAGTTTCCGTTTCGAGCATTTAAGGTACTATAAAGGCTCCCAAGCGTTTTTAACGTCTTAAATGCGCTGCGTTTTATAATTAAATGCGCCAATTAAATGTGCTACGTTTCATGATTAAAGGCGCTTTAAGGCGCTTTAAATGCTAGGGTAGTTTAAATAGTGCCTGGAATGTTGGGAACGGGGTTCGAACTTTTGGCAAATTTTCCAGAAACTCTCTAGTTGCTTGCTCGAGCCTTGAGGTTACGGACAAGGGACTGGGGAAAGATCTTTGCCAGAACGAGAAAATACACACTAGAAATAGTTTCCTTTTTACCACCTTCAGAGTGCCATACGCGGTGCTCCGATACGGAGGTGCATAGTTTTTTGTGTTTCTTGCTGGCTGACTTGAGCGTCGGAGTGCAAACGGCCGCTAGGGCGCCCCTTTGTCCTTCTTTGCAGGAATCCACAGGTAATCAGTGGGAAGGAGTCCCTAGCTGACGGTTGAGGTTGCGCACGAAGACGTCCTAGGTCAACCGGACGGAACATTTGGCGCCCACCGTGGGGCCGATATAAAACATCAGTCCCATCGCAAGTTTGAGAAGATCTATCAAGTTATAGTAACGTTGGAGGAGGTTTGAGGAGACCGTGAAAATGGCCACCACAAGACGAGGTACTGCACGCGCGGCCCCAGCAGAACTGTCCATGCAGTAGGTCCTGGAGATAATGCGGGGGCTGCAAGATGATATGACGGAGTCGAAGCTGGAACAGGAACGCATGCAAGCAGATCTCGAAGCCTCGCATGTGAGGAATGAGGAGCTCCATCGTATAAATGAGGAGTTGCGCCGGGGTTTGCGGAACAATCGGGGGCAACGTGAACATGACGAGATGGAGAACCTCTCCCCGCTAAGGGAGTTTTCCACTCCCTTCTCGCAGGAGATTCTGGACGCAGTGATCCCAAACACGTTCGCGGGGCCCAAGGTGATCTTCACCGGGATGGAGGACCCTGGGACGCATCTCTCTGCATTTCACACACAGATGGTCCTGGTAGGCGGCTCCGACGCTGCCAAGTGCAAGCTCTTTATGAGCACCTTGACGGGGATGGCTATGGATTGGTTTATCAGTCTCCCGGACGGCCATATCACCTCCTTCCGACAACTGTCATGATTGTTCAGGGAACAATACCTAGCAAACAAGGCCCCGTCGCCGGTTTCCTACGATCTGTTTGATGTGAAACAGTATCAAGGGGATACCCTAAAGGAGTACATCAACCGCTTCGGGGCCTAGGTAGTAAAGGTTGGTACGTCAGAGGAGCCCATGATCGTGTACGCGTTCGTGAAAGGTGTATGCCCTGGCCCTTTTGGCGAATCCATCCTTCGCAACCGCCCCAGGACTTTCGCTGAATTACGACGTCGGGCGGTGGAACATATCGCTTCTGAGGGAGAGGTGTGTGTGAAGCGCACCAGCGTCGTGCCTTCGCGCCCGAGAGGACCGATGCGAACTCAACCCGCCAGGGTCAATGAGACCACGACGGGAAGGAAGAAACCAGAGGGGAGACCCCCAACGAGGCCAGAAAGCCCCAGCCCCGGGGTCCAGCGGGAGGCGATCGCCCGGCCAGAGAGAGGGCGAGGCCAGCGAGATACAATTTTATGGTGGAACTGAAAGACCTGATCGCCGTGCCTAATATAGCTGAGAGGTTGAAGCGACCGGCGAAGTCTGATAAGGTGTTGGGGCCTCGGAAAGACTCTTGGTGTGAGTTCCACGAGGCTTTCGGTCACCACATTGATAACTGCCTGTCGCTGGGTTACCAGCTAGATGAGCTGGTGAGAATCAGGTTTTTGAAGGATTATGTGGTTTAGGGTTTAGGGTTTAGGGTTTAGGGTTTAGGGTTTAGGGTTTAAGCTAGGGCGTTTGCTGAGCCAGGAAGAGCAGGAGGGGGTGGCAGGGGTGATTTCACGCCACTTGGATGCTTTCGCATGGTCCGCCTCGGATATGCCCGGCATCGACCCTGATTTCCTATGTCATCACCTTAGCATGGACGCCACTGTCCGCCCCGTCCGCCAAAGAAGGAGGAAGTTCAACAAAGAGAGGCAGAGGGTGGTAAGGGAGGAAACGCAAAAGCTGCTAGGTGTTGGCCACATCAGGGAGATCCAATACCCTGAGTGGCTAGCTAACGTCATCCTAGTAAAGAAGGCGAATGGAAAGTGGAGGATGTGCGTGGACTTCACGGACTTAAATAAGGCGTGCCCGAAAGACTCGTACCCACTACCCAGCATCGACGCGTTGGTGGATAGTGCATCCGGTAGCAAAGGGCTGAGCTTCCTGGACGCATTCTCGGGGTATAACCAGATCAAGATGCACCCGAGAGATGAGAGCAAAACTACATTCATGACAGAGACTTGCAGTTACTGTTATAAGGTGATGCCTTTTGGGCTGAAAAACGCGGGCGCCACCTACCAAAGGCTAATGGACAAGGTCCTAGCGCCCATGCTAGGGAGGAATGTATACGCCTACATGGATGACATGGTAGTGGCGTCGCAGGATAGGGCACAGCACATGGCGGACCTGGAGGAGTTGTTCGTCACAATATCCAAGTATCGCCTCAAACTAAACCCTGAGAAGTGTGTCTTCGGGGTAGAGGCCGGTAAGTTCTTGGGTTTTATGCTCACAGAGAGGGGGATAGAGGCGAACCCCGACAAATGCGCAGCGATCATCGCCATGCGAAGCCCGACGTCAATAAAGGAAGTGCAGCAGCTGACAGGGCGGATGGCGGCGCTCTCAAGGTTTGTTTCCGCCGGGGGAGAGAAGGGGCACCCATATTTTCAGTGCCTCAATAGAAATAGTCACTTTGCATGGACTGACGAATGCGAAGCGGCTTTTGTTAAGTTGAAAGAATACCTGGCGACGCCACCGGTCCTCTGTAAACCGGTAACAGGCGTGCCCCTCCGGTTATACTTCACGGTAACGGAGCGGGTTATCAGCTCTGTGCTGGTCCAGGAGCAGGACCAGAGTCAAAAGCCCATCTATTTCGTGAGCAAGGCATTACAAGGCGCTGAGACGAGATACCAGGCGCTGGAAAAGGCAGCGTTAGCAGTGGTGTTTTCAGCCAGGATGCTCCGTCATTACTTCCACAGCTTTACGGTGGTAGTGATGACAAACCTCCCTATACAAAAGGTGCTGCAGAAGCCTGACGTGGCTGGAAGAATGGTGCGCTGGGCGGTGGAGTTGTCAGAATTCGACATCCAGTATGAGCCTAGAGGATTCATCAAAGAGCAAGTGTATGCAGATTTTGTAGCAGAACTCTCGCCCGGAGGTGAACAGGAGGTAGAGGTGGGCTCGCAGTGGCTGCTCTCGGTTGATGGCTCTTCCAACCAACAAGGGAGTGGTGCGGGAATAGTCTTGGAGGGACCCAATGGCGTGCTGATTGAGCAAGCTCTGTGCTTCGCCTTTAAGGCAAGTAATAATCAGGCGGAATACGAAGCTCTGATCGCAGGAATGCTCCTGGCCAAGGAAATGGGTGCATAGAACCTCTTGGTGAAAAGCAATTCCCAGCTGATTACGGGGCAGGTGTCGGGTGAGTTCCAGGCGAAGGACCCACAGATGGCGGCGTATCTGAAATACGTCCAGTTATTGAAGGGAGCATTCAGCGCTCTTGAGCTGATTCATGTCCCAAGGGAGCAGAATGCCAGAGCCGACCTGCTTGCCAAGCTGGCCAGCTCAGGCAAGGGGGGTAGGCAAAGGACAGTGATCCAAGAGACGCTCAAAGCTCCGCGTAAATTTGTGGAAGATAACAGGGTGGATGTCCTCCAGATTTGTACAACGAGAGGAAGGCCAAGGAGTCATCGCTCTTTGACCCAAGATACGCTGAAGACGCCCCGCATCAGCACATACGCGGACATGCCCGAAGAGGGAAGGCAGATGCAGATATGCGCCTTAGCCGAGGGAGACACCTGGATGACGCCATACAGACGGTACCTGGCGGATGGGGCTCTCCCAGTGGAGCCTGAAGAGGGTAAGAAGGTCAAGAGAAATGCCGCAAGATACACTCTGGTGGACGGAGTGTTGTTCAGGCACGGGTTCACTCACCCTATCTTAACGTGTGTAAGTGGGGACGAGTGTACCAGAATAATGACGGAGCTCCACGAAGGCATTTGCGGGAGCCACGTAGGGGGAAGGTCATTAGCCTCCAAGGTGATACGCGCAGGTTTCTTCTGGCCAACGGTAAAAGAGGATTGCGCGCGACATGCCCAGCGCTGCAAGCAATGTCAAAGGCACGCTGACTAGCACAAGGCGCCGCCAGAAGAGCTGCGATCCATATACAGCCCGTGGCCTTTTCATACCTGGGGGATTGACATCCTAGGTCCGTTCCCACTGGCGATAAGGCAGATGAAGTACTTGATCGTTGCCATCGAGTACTTCACCAAGTGGATAGAGGCAGAGCCCGTGGCACAAATCACTGCGCACAAGGTGCAACACTTTGTGTGGAAGAACATTGTGTGTCGCTTTGGCGTACCTAGGCGGCTGATATCCGATAATGGAACCCAGTTTGCCAGTCAGCAGTTGAGAAATCTGTGCGCTGAGGTAGGCATCAAGCAGGTGTTCGCATCAGTCGAACACCCCCAGACCAACGGGCAAGTAGAGTCAGCAAACAGAGTTTTGCTGAGAGGGCTAAAGAGAAGGCTAGAGAAGGCCAAAGGGGCGTGGGCGGAGGAGGTACCAAGGATCGTATGGGCATACCACACCACGCCCCAATCTTCTACCATGGAGACGCCTTTCAGTTTGGTGTATGGGTCGAATGCGATGATCCCGGTAGAAATACTCGAAAGCTCGCCACGCTTTCAAAGCTTTGTGGTTGAGGAATCGAACGAAGAAAGGCGGGTAAATTTGGATCTACTAGACGAAGCCAGGGAGGAAGCCAGAATAAAAGCCCAAGCGGTAAAGAGAAGAGTAGAGCGGCGATATAGCTCTAAGGTGAAGCCGCGACAGTTTCAGATTGGCGACCTAGTTATGAGGAGAGCCCACCCATACGAGCTGGAGAATAAGTTGTCTCCCAAGTGGACCGGACCCTTCAGAGTTACCGAGGCTAAGGGCAACGGTTCGTACAACCTAGAGACCTTGGAAGGGGGTCCCATCCCGCGCAGTTGGAATGCAGCCAACCTGAAGTTTTATTTTAGTTTACTTATGTAAGCAGTGATGTAACAGTCTTGTTAAAGGGGACGCTCTTTTTCCCCTCCCGGGGTTTTTTAATGAGGTCACCCAAATAAAAGAAAAAACAAGTTTGAGAAAAAACCTTGCCTTGGTTTTCAGTCTTTATCTTTTCCCCGTTTGAAGTGGCGAAAGGCGTCGCCAAGAAGAAAGGCGTCGCCAAGAAAAAAGGCGTCGCGAAGAAGAAAAGCGTCGCCAAGAAAAAAGGCGTCGCCAAGAAGAAAGGCGTCGCCAAGAAGAAGGGCGTCGCCAAGAAGAAAGGCGTCGCCCAAACGCAGGCGCCGCTAAGAAACATGACGGAGGAAAAAACGCATCATATACGAGATGTATGCAAAAGTAAAGCGGCGTTACAGAAACCAAGTATGGTATAGTAAAGTTGACTTTACAAGTAGTGTTCGATACAAACGGGAGTAATGCGAATAGGGCAAACATTACAACTCATACAAAAACACAAACGAACCACTCTTCAGTGGCCATCGGAGTCAGCACGGGAAGAAGACGAAGCCCCGCTCTCAGTCCGCAGAGCTCGGGTAATTCGTGACCTCCGCTCTTGGTTTATTTTCGAACCTGCACCAAGGGAGATGAATGTGTCAGAGACACCATGAAGCAAAACACACATAGATAGAAAGTAATAAAGGTAGAAGTTTCTAGGGCAGTGGCTCATACATATATACTTCTCGAGACTTCCAGCGTTGAACTCCAAACTGATCAAGGTGGCGGAGTCGAAACCTCCCGCCTCAGCGAGAATCCGGCTAACCACCTGGTCATTCGAGGCTAGCTTCTTGAAGGGTTTGGATTTGAGGGCCCTCGTCTCCCTCACCCAGTACAGTGGAAAACCATCCAGGGCGGAGGGAATGAGATCAGAGCAGCGGATCTTGAAGAACCGGCCTTTCCACCCAATGAATGAGTTTTGGAAGGGGGCCAGGAGAACTCTGCCAGGAACGTTACTAAGGGTCACCCAGAGGTTGTTCCTCTACCTCTTCACCTCAAAGAAGTGAAGAAAGATATCAACCGAGGGTGCACAACCCAGAAACCCGAAAAGGATGTCAAAGGCCTTGACAAAAGCCCAACTGTTGGGATATAACTGGGCCAGAGCGGCATTGATCTCCGTCAGCAGTTCCTTCTCAAACCTAGAGAAGGGCAAGCGCACGCCGATGGTCTTGAAAACCACCTGATAGAAGTAAAAGAAGGGGACCCCATCGTTGGCCCGTTCGTCTCCGCATACTGGCTCCCCTAGAGTGCAAGGGAGCACAGCGATAACGTCGTCGTGCCTCCTCGCGAAGGCACGGTGATTATAGGAGCATGAGTCCCCTTTGTGTTCCCTTATGGCCCTGATTGAGAGTAAGCATGAGCATTCGTCAAGAAGCTCGCTCGAAGCCCAAGTATACAGGTCCTTGGGGTTGACCCTGGGGGGAGGAGCCCGAGAAGACATGCTTGAACAGAATCAGGGAGGTTTGAAGGCGGGTGGCCCGCTGGTAACGCAAGGGTAAAACGCTGGTGGGAACGAACACTAGAAGAACTCTTCGCGAGAAGAGAAAGGGTGCAAGTAGGTTACGAAAAGCGTAGAAATGATGAGGACAGTTTCAAGGTTTTGAAGAATTAAATATAGCGGTTAGAGCACCAAACGACGCAAATGGAAGTATTGCAGTTATAGCGCTAAACGACGCGAATGGATGCACCGCACGATCGAGCCACGTGGCAGAGGATGGGAGGATGACCCTGGCACCACTTGTTAACACTCAGAAAACGTCGTATCGACAGAATGCCCAAGGGTACGATGCGCCGTCGAGAGCGGGTTAGAGGCACAGTAGGTGTCAGGACCAAGTCAAGTGACTGAACGTCCCATCAGCCATGCAAGAAGCGCCACGTGGATAGCGCAGGCGAAACCTTGAGCTCTTCGCTACCCTCAGGCGTCGACCAGGGCCAAGGTTAAAGTCAATGCCAAGGTAAAGATAACGCCCAAGGCGTCGCCAGGGAAGGCGCAGGAGGCGACGCCAGCATGAGACATTGCGGGCGTCGCCAACCCAAGTATCAGCAGTATCACCTCCCCGATACCCACAGGTAGGAAAGACTGTGGAGGGAGATGAAATCGAAGAGGTCGAAACTAGTCACTAGCGGCGTCGCCTCCCCGATACCCACAGGTAGGAAAGACTGTGGAGGGAGACGAGATCGCCAAACGCCAGTGGACCGCTGGCAGGGTTGTTCCCCGATACCCATGGGAAGGAAAGACCATGGAGGGAACGACCCCACCCCCCAAAGTACTCGGCGTTCTTAGACACCCTGGGACGATACGGCGCTGCTGTAGCAGGCCTCTCCTTAGGAGTGGGCGCCGGGCACCAAGAATCAAGGGACGGATCGCTTTGGTGTTTGAGACACCCCGTGGACGGTACGGCCCCGTTAGGCAAGCCTCTCCATGGGCGTGGGCATCGACGCGTGACCTTTCCCGGGCATACAAGGTCGCCCAACGCAGTGAAAGAAACGAGTAGAGTACAGGCAAAACAATCAAAGCACGTGAAGGCAAAGAACGAGAGTAAAATCATACAGGCGGAATTCGATAACTCAATGGCACGAAAATAGTCATGCAAAAACCCAAAGTTGTAACGAAAGTGCAAACAGTTCAAAGAATTACAAGCTTATCAAAGGGGGTCAAAAACAAGTGTGAAGTGTGAAGGAGAAGGGTGGCGGTTCAAGGTGGCGGTTCAATTATCCATCTCCAAGGCATGACCTCTCCATCAACGATGTGATGAGTGGAATCACAGTTGGAAACGTCGATTCCTGAGTTCTCACAGACGGCCTGGGCTAGAGCCTCTTTGAACCCCTCCTCGAAGGTACCCGCCATGTCATTAACGAGGGTCTTCTTATCCTTCTCTAACTCCTCGATGATGGCGTCCCCCGAAGCCACTTGTTTCTCCAAACCTTCCTTCTCCACACGGAGTCGGCTGACTTCGACCTGCAGTTTGTCGTAGTCAACCTGAAGAAGGCCCATAGCTTTGGCCTGGGTAGCCATCTCCCCCTCCACCCGCTCCAGTCTGTCAGCCTGCTCGCTGCACCGGCTCTTCAAGACCTTTTGGAATTCGTCGTAAGTTTCGACCATGCCCTGGAGGCCTGTTACTTGGACTTGAAGAGTGACTTCCCGAGTGTAGGAGTCAACCTGCAGCTCCACCACCTCTGCCAATTGTTTTTCAGCCTTTTCTTTGGCCTCTTGCGCCTGCTTCAGGGTGGTTTGGTAAGCTTCGTTTTGGAGTCCCAGAATCTTCTTTTCCCCCTCCAGGGCAGCTACCCTTGTTTTCAAGGCCTGGAGGGTTTGAGTTTGCAAAACAGCGTTTCTGGCTTGGGCGCGCCATTCAAGGGCCACCGCCAAGAAGGCCCCCAAGTAGAAGGGCATGCCCTCCTTCCTGTCAGAGCCTTCTGGCATTGATCCACCGCTGAAGCCCCTCATCAGATGCATGATTGGAGGAGGGATGGCGATAAGATCGAGGGTGGCAGCGACGGAGGCGGGAGAAGTAGAGACCTCTGCCGATGGCGGGGGTGGAGCAGACTCGGCACCTTCGCCTGTTTCCTCTTGGACCATTGGGCGGGGAGGGAAGTAGCACTTGGAGGGTTGTCCCTGAAGGAATTGCCTCCCTGGGGCGACGCTGCCGGCAGAATGGGAGCCCTTGCAGCTTTTCTCCTCTTGAAGACTAGCCCCCCCTCGGAGTCTTCGTCATCGGAGATAATCTCCAACACCCTTTTTCCTTTGTCAAGGGGGGTTGGAGCAGGTGATGAAGCCACAGCCAGTGGGACTGCGACGATGGGCGGAGGAGAGCCGGGAGTCTGAAGTGCCTCGGGGCTATGTGGAGATGGTGAAGATGAGCCTAGTGGGGCTTCGGTAGTGGTTGGTGGTAGCGGAGGCAGGGTCGATGAGGGGTTTGGGTCAGCAGCAGGGGCGGAGGAGGCTCCAGCTTTGGCAGCACGAGCGGCCTTCATCGCTTTCGCCAGCATCATCCTTTTGGAGGCATCCATCACCGATCCTACAATCAGATAAACCAAACAACATAAGTCAAAGTCAAAGCAATTATACAAAACCACAAAACGCGTAGATGCATGAGACGCAAGTCACACGGCACAATGGAAAACAGGTGGAAGAGGCCAGAGGAACAAACATTAGGTAGTAAGGTACAGATAACAAAAGATGGTAAGGGGAGAGTCTCCCTACCAAAGTATGTGGTCAGGGCGTGGGCGTTGTATTCGCTCGCGATAAGCTTCAACGTATCGAAGACAATCCTAGGCCACCCAAGGCCTTGCATACCTCCCTGTCAGCAGGGGATAGCTCATCCAGGGCTTTGGCCCTGAGCAGCTTAGGGTGCTCCGTCCAGTACAGGGGAAAGCCGTCTAAGGCTGTGGGGTCGTGCTTGGCGCAACACACCCTAAAGAATTTTCCTTTCCAGTTTTTGTAGGAGTTCTGGAAGAGGGAGAGAAGGATCCTACCCGCGATCCCGGAGAAGCTTACCCAAAAGCTTTTCCCCTGTTTCTTCACCTCGAAGAAATGCAAGAAAACATCCACAGAGGGAAGGATGCCCAGGTACCCACAGAGAATTTAAAAACCCCTTACAAATGCCCAGCTGTTGGGGTGGAGCTGGGCGGGGGCTGTGTTAATTTGGGTGAGAAGTTCCCTCTCGAAGGGCGTGAATGGGAGACGCACCACGACGCGTTTAAACACCGTCTGGTACATGAAGAAGAAAGGATTCCCTTTTCTAGGTCTGTCATCCACGCAGACAGGTTCCCCAGGTTTGCCGGGACGAACATAGATGTGCGCGTAATGGGTGCGGCAGAAAGCATTAAAGTTGTACAAGTGAGGATCCCCACGATGATTCTCCATGTCCTGGAAGGTTGTCAGGCTGGTACACTCGTTCAAGAGCTCGTCGGGGGCCCATGAATAGAAGGCTTTATAGTTGGACTTGGGGGTCTTGGGGGGAGAATCAGACTTTGAGTTCGGGCGCGTCATGGTGTGAATAAATAGCCGGAGAAAGAACAAAGGAAAAAGGTTTTTAACAAGTGATGCCAAGACAGAAAAGGGGGTAAAACCCCAGGAAATGCCACCCACGCGAGAAAACCCAGAAAGAAGGAGAAGGGAACGGAGAAGAAAGGAGAAGCGGAAGAACACAGTAATGCATAAACGTAAACAGTCTCAGGCAGTTCAATAAACAGTGATGCAATGCGACGAAGGAGAAGGGTCGTGGAGATGCAAAAATCATACCTTTGTTGTCAAAGTGAGAGAGGAAGGAGAGCACGAAGGAAAGACCAGAAGTTGCAGAGAAAAGGTTTGAAGGCGATGAACAGTGCGGAGATGCAGAGAGAATGGATGAAACAGTGGTGTGAGCGCGGGGTTTGGGGTAACTTGAACGTTACATTTGAAACCCAAGAGGCGCTAATTGGGACCCGCGAGATCGTGCCGCGTGTCAAAGGATTAAGCGCTCAAGGGGAGCGCAAGGGACTCTAGAGGATGGCCGTGTGATGAGCCACGTGGCACACGATTAAGCGTAGCCCAAAAGGTGTTACTTTCCCTGCCTCAGAGGATGTCCAATCAGCCATTAAGAGCGCCCTATGGTTCAGAGAGTGTCACGTCAATAATTCGAGGATTGTTGAGTCAGCAGGGAATGACACGTCATCAGGGTGACACGTGGACGGCGTGGGCGAGGCCTTAGTCTTTGCGCTGAAGACAAGTCTTCGGCTTAAGACTGGGGGGCTTGTGTACCGTCCCGTATCCGGGCGTTGACAAAGTCAAGGTCGAAGTCAACGTCTGGAGTCAAAGTCAACATAAGGCGTCGCCTGGGTGAAGAGACGCCAAGTGCCAGTGTCGCCAAGAGGAAGCGTCGCCAAGGCAAGGCGTCACTTAGGTGAAGGCGTCGACCAAACAGGGCGTCGCCAAGATCAAATATCACTAAAGCAAGGCAATCACAGTGTGGTTCCCCGATACCCATGGGTAGGAAAGACCATGGAGGGAGCGACGCCGTGGGAAGGCCTCAGGTCCCGATAATCCGGGGTAGTGATAAAGTGAAGAGAAAGGTGGCTTCAAGGCCATAGTGATAGCACCAGTGTAGGGCAGCCTGACTTGTGAAGTACCCCTGCCGCCCCAGAGACGCCTTTGGGACAGATACGACTCAAGAGGAGGGTGACGCCCAGGGTAGCCGGGTGCAGGGTACGAGAGGAAGGCAGATACGCTCTCAAAGTGAGTGATTAGATGATTGGGGGCATGAGTTGGCACCCAAAAAGTCACCCCTTGCGCAGTAGCACTCCCAAGCAGGAGGACTCACACGAAGAAACGCCCCCAGATGGGGTCATGGCGCTGTGAGGCCCTCCACGTGTACAGCAGCCAGGTCAGAATAGAAACGCCATTTAGCCAGGTGCCAGGTAATTAAAGTCATTTAATACAGTTTCTGTTTCGAGCATTTAAGGTACTATAAAGGCTCCCAAGCATTTTTAACGTCTTAAATGCGCTGCGTTTTATAATTAAATGCGCCAATTAAATGCGCTACGTTTCATGATTAAAGGCGCTTTAAGGCGCTTTAAATGCTAGGGTAGTTTAAATAGCGCCTGGAATGTTGAGAACGGGGTTCGAACTTTTTGCAAATTTTTCAGAAACTCTCTAGTTGCTTCCTCGAGCCTTGAGGTTATAGACAAGGGACTGGGGAAAGATCTTTGCCAGAGCGAGAAAATACACACTAGAAATAGTTTCCTTTTTACCACCTTCAGAGTGCCATACGCGGTGCTCTGATACGGAGGTGCATAGTTTTTGGTGTTTCTTGTTGGCTGACTTGAGCGTCGGAGTGCAAACGACCGCTAGGGCGCCCCTTTGTCCTTCTTTGGAGGAATCCACAGGTAATCAGTGGGAAGGAGTCCCTAGCTGACGGTTGAGGTTGCGCACGAAGACGTCCTAGGTCAACCGGACGGAACAATAAGACTAGAGAAGAAGGCTCAAAAGCTCTCCAATTGCTCACTCAAAATTTGAGTATAGTTTCTTTACTCTAAATTCTAATCTGAATTTTACAAAGGGAGCTCCTCTATTTATAGCCTAAGGTGCTGAAATGCAAGCTACACAAATTCAAAAACTCCCTCCTAAAAATGTTCTAGAACCGGCGCCAATTACAAGGCATGAGGAAGGTGTGACCTCTTCCTTCACTTTGGCACCTCCTATTCTACTCCTACACCTATCTACTAACGCACCCCCCCTCCTAAAGCTCCTAACTAAAGCCTAAAAGATGCTATAACAATAGAGGTTTCTAATGTTTCCCTCTAAGCACCTTCAACCAAAGAAATTACAAAAAGAGAAAATAAATGTCCCCTAGCTCCTAAAGCTTTGAACATGCTTCTTGTAAGCCTTTGAGGTGGGCTTTGACCTCCATGGGCGTCCTCTATTTGTGCCTCTACCTCTTCTTGATCTTGTTGATTGGCCTCCATGTCCACTTGAGCTTGATCTCCATCACCTTTGGTGCAGGTTCGAAGATAAACCGACAACAAAGGTCGCAGCTGGCCCAGGCGTTAAGGTCAGAGAACGGGGCTTCATCATCATCCCATTGAGACTCCGGAGGCCATTGAAGGGTGGCTTGATTTCGCTTTTCATATGAATATAGGGCGTGTACATGATTGCCCTTTGTCTAATCTGCAGTTGTCACGAACTTTATTTGTAACCCTAACTCTTGATCTACACTTTGGCTTCGTTTAAGCGTTGCCCATTTTATTTTTGCGTATTTGCGTCTACTTTTGCTTCTTCTGCCATGCTGCGTGCGTTACCTCCGGCACTCCCCTCCATTGTTTTTAGGAGGGTTTATTTTACCTGTACTGAGTGTCCACGCTTAAGGGGAGGCCTGCTCTGGGTGCCCTTAGCGTGTCTAACACTAGGGACAAAGTCGCGCTTTGGTGCCCACGCCCATGGAGAGGCCGGTATAACAGCATCGTATCGTCCATGTAGTGTCTCAAACACCAAGGCGACTGGTCCCTTATCTCTTTGGCGCTTGGTGCCCACGTTTGAGGAGAGGCCTATTACAGCAGCGTCGTATCGTCCTCAGGGTGTCTAAAAACACCAAGGCGAAGGCTCCCATCCGACACTGGGCTAGTTATTCATACTTGAGGAGGGGGCGTCCCGAAGGAATCCCTTAACCCCTGCTCAAGGACTAAGACTCCCGGATTTGACCTTATCGAACATCTGATACCGGGGCTAGCTATTCATACCTGAGGAGGGGGCGTCCCGAAGGAATCCCTTAACCCTTGCTCAAGGACCAAACTCCCGGATCTTGCCTCGTGTTGGACATACCTGTTATCTTGACCTCTAGGCGCATGCATGCGCTCTTACCACTTGCTTTGAATTCCGATGTCATCTCCCCATTTGGCGATGCCTACATTCTGGCGACGCCCCACCTTGGCGGCGTTTCTTTTGGCGACATGTCATTTGGCGACGCCCCTTCTTGGCGACGCCTGATCTTGTGACGCCTAACCTTGGCGACGCTTGATTTTGGCGGCGCCTCGTCTTGGCGATGCCTTATCTTGGTGACGCCTGACGCTGCTTTGAGTCTTTGTCTTTTATCTCCTTAACTTTTGGTCTTACACTTCGAGCGAGAAGAGAAAAAACTGAGACAAAGTTTTCTCGAACCTCTTTTTTTTTAACTTGGGTGACCTCATTAAAAAACCCCCGAGAGGGAAAAAGAGTGTCCCCTTTACAAATCATGTTACATTACTCTCCACTAATATAATTCAACTGAAATAAAATTTCAAATTGGCCGCATTCCAACTGCGCGGAATGGGACCTCCTTCCAAAGTCTCTAGATTGTATGAACCATTCCCCCTGGCTTCGGTGATTCTGAAGGGTCCGGTCCATTTGGGGGACAATTTGTTCTCAAGCTCATATGGGTGAGCTTTCCTCATGACTAAGTCATCAAGCTGGAATTGTCGGGGCTTCACCTTGGAGCTATACTGTCGCTCCACTCTTCTCTTCACTGCCTCAGCCTTTATTCTTGCTTCTTCCCTGGCTTCGTCCAATAAGTCCAGATTCACTCGCCTCTCTTCGTTGGATTCTTCAGCCACAAAATTCTGGTAACGTGGCGAGCTCTCGTGAATCTCGACTGGGATCATCGCGTCTGACCAATATACTAGACTGAAAGGCGTCTCCATGGTGGAAGATTGGGGCGTGGTGTGGTATGCCCATACAATCATTGGCACTTCTTCTGCCCACACCCCTTTAGCTTTCTCTAGTCTTCTCTTCAGCCCTCTCAGCAAAACTGTATTCGCTGACTCTACTTGCCCATTTGTCTGGGGGTGTTCGACTGATGCGAACACCTGCTTGATGCCTACCTCTGCGCACAGGTTTCTCAGCTGTTGGCTTGCGAACTGGGTGCCATTGTCGGATACCAGCCGCCTAGGCACGCCGAAGCGACACACGATGTTCTTCCAAACAAAGTGCTGCACTTTGTGTGCAGTGATCTGGGCCACGGGCTCCGCCTCTATCCACTTGGTGAAGTATTCAATGGCGACGATCAGGTACTTCATCTTCCTTATCGTCAGGGGGAACGGGCCTAGGATGTCGATTCCCCACGTATGAAAGGGCCATGAACTATGTATGGATCTCAGCTCCTCTGGCGGCGCCTTATGCCAATCAGCGTGCCTCTGATACTACTTGCAACGCTGGGCGTGCCGCACGCAATCCTCTTTCATTGTTGGCCAGTAGAAACCTGCGCATACCACTTTAGAAGCCAAAGACCTTCCTCCCACAGATACCTTCGTGGAGTTCCGCCATTATCCTGGTGCACTCGTCGCCGCTTACGCACGTCAGGATAGGGTGTGTGAACCCGTGTCTGAACAATACCCCGTCTACCAGGGTATATCTTGCGGCGTTCCTCTTAATCTTCTTGCCCTCCTCTGGTTCCGCTGGGAGAATCCCATCCGCCAAGTATCGTCTGTATGACGTCATCCAAGTGTCTCCTTCGGCTAAAGCATATATCTGCGTATGCTTTCCTTCCTCGGCTGCGTCCGCGTATGTACTGATGCGGGGCGCCTTCATTGCATCTTGAGTCAAAGAACGATGACTCCTTGGTCTCCCTCTCGCTGTACAAATATGGAGGGCGTCCACCCTGTTATCTTCCACGAACTTTCGCGGAGCTTTGAGCGTCTCTTGGATTACTGTCCTCTGTCTGCCCCCCTTGCCTTAGCTGGCCAGCTTGGCGAGCAGGTCAGCTCTGGCATTCTGCTCTCTTGGGACATGTACTAACTCAAGAGCACTAAATGCTCCCTTCAGTAGCTGGACGTACCTTAAATACGCCGCCATTTGTGGGTCCTTGGCTTGAAATTCTCCCGAGACTTGCCCTGTGATCAGCTGTGAATCACTCTTCACCAGGAGGTTCTGCGCACCCATCTCCTTGGCCAGGAGCATCCCTGCGATCAGTGCCTCGTACTCAGCCTGGTTATTGCTTGCTTTAAAAGCGAAACGCAAAGCTTGCTCAATCAGTACACCATCGGGTCCCTCCAAGACTATCCCTGCTCCACTTCCTTGTTGATTGGAGGAGCCATCGACTGAGAGCGACCACTGCGATCCTGACTCCACCTCTTAGTCGCCTCCGGGTGAGAGCTCTGCAACAAAATCCGCATATACCTGTCCTTTGATAGATCCTATGGGCTCGTACTGGATGTCAAACTCCGACAGCTCCACCGCCCAGCGAACCATCCTTCCAGCAACATCAGGCTTCTGTATTACCTTCTGGATGGGGAGGTTCGTCATCACCACCACCGTAAAACTGTGAAAGTAGTGGCGGAGCCTCCTGGCCGAGAATACCACTGCCAATGCTGCCTTTTCCAGCGACTGATACCTCGTCTCTGGGCCTTGTAAGGCCTTACTCACGAAATAGATGGGCTTCTGTACTTGGTCCTACTCCTGGACTAGCACAAAACTGATGGCCTGTTCTGTTACCGCAAAGTATAGTCGGAGGGGCACGCCTACCACTGGTTTGCAAAGGACGGGTGGCGTCGCCAAGTACTCTTTCAACTTGATGAAAGCTGCTTCACACTCGTCGGTCCATGCAAAGCGACTATTTCTTTTGAGGCATTGGAAATAGGGGTGTCCCTTCTCTCCTCCTGCGGAAACGAACCTTGATAATTGATGGCAAATTTCATGAAGGTCTTCTTGAATCATGTAAGAAAAAGGTGCGGAAGTTATGGATGTGTGTGTGCAAGATCCTCCTAAGAGTGATGTTGATCTTGAAGGTGCATGATGTGTATGATCATTGGGAGGTTCGGCCAGCCCAAGGAAAGGTGAAGGATGTGAAGTTTAGAGCCTAGAGTTCTAGGGAGAAGCAAAGCTTTGCACAAAATGGCAGCATAACTTTACTCACAATAAACTTGAAAATACAAGGTGTAGGCTCCTCCTTTTATAGGCTAAGGAGGACCATAATGCAACCCTAATGCTAGCGAAATGAAATGTAAATGTGAAGCACATGTGATGGCATTTCATGTGTTCTTCTTGAATCAAAGTAGTAAAATGGATGCGGAAGCAATGGGTGAGTGAAACAAAGCCCTCCTAGGAGTTGTAATGGCTTTGAAGGTGCATGATGAGTATGAATTAGAGAGGTTCGGCCAGCTCTATGAAGAAAGGTGAAGGGAGTGAAGTTTATAGCCTAGATTTCTAGGAGAAGTATAGCTAGTGCACAAAATGGGCAGCATAACAATACTCAAATAAACTTGTCTAATACAAAGAGATAGCCTTCCTATTTATAGGCTATTTGGGCTTAAATGTTAAGCTACATTTCTAAGGAAAAGAAAACCAAAATTAAATCTAAATCCTAAGCCATGTGCCATGCAATGACCGGCCACACAACCCTAGGTTCTAGAAGGTTTCCTTCACAAAGTTCTTTTTACACTACCTATCTTACTAAGTACCCCTAATGGGCCTTTTATGCAACAAAGCCTCTTCTCTCCCAAACCGTAGCTTTGGCCCTTGTGTGTGTGAAGCTAGACGGTCTAGGACTCTTCATAGATGCTCCTCATGTAGCCTTGGCCTAGACGCTCCCTTGTGAGCTAGACGCTCCATTTGGAAGACTAGACGCTCCTTTGAGAGACTAGACGCTCCTTTGTGAGGCTAGTCTTAGTCTTTTGGCTTTCATAGTGTGGTGAGCTTGGGCCCTCTTCCATCATCCCCTCCCTCTTGAAAAAGGATTTGTCCTCAAATCCAATGCTTTTGCTTAGGGGAATGGTTGTGGCTGGATGGTGTCCATCATCTCCTCCTTCTTTTGAGAAGATCTATCCTCAGATCTTCAGGCTTGACCTCGGATAGCAGCATCTTGTTTCTTCAAAGCTTGTCCTCCTGGATCAAACGTCCACCTATAGAAATAATCAAAGAAAGCATAGGTGTTAGTTTGCAAATTAATTTTACTAGGTTGCCATTGTTGTTTGTCTTTTGGTGTTGGCAACCTTGGACAAGATTTCTCTTTTAAGGGTTGTGTGTGGCCTCTAATCATCTTTTTTATTTTAAAATGGTCATTTGTGGTTACCTTCTCTTGAGGCATAAATCCTATAGGAGATGGTAACAACTTAAAAGAAGAAAGATGATTGAGCACACACATAACTTTAAAAGTAGAAGTAGTTTTGTGAACTACTTGATGGTATGTTTGCTCATCTCTAAAATTGTGTGTGCACTTCATGATTTTTCTAGGCATAATAGAAAGAGCTATATTTTCAAAAATATTTTGACCATGCGTTTGAGGATGATGAGCATTTAAAGTATGCAACTTAGTTGCAAGGTTTCCAAAGGAAATCCTCAAATCATGGTTTGCGAAAGTTGAAGCTCTATTCAATACTATGCTTGAAAATAAACCATGAAGATGTATCACTTCTCTAGAGAAGAGTTTATCCATAACCATGAAGATTGAATTAAAACCTTTTGTTGTCCTAGGGAGTTTTAAAATGAAATTTGTATCTTCCCAAGGATCATTTGCAAAAGGTGAAGGAGTATAGAGTTCATGAGACTTTACTTTAGGTGTAGTTTGAAAACATGAGTTGTACTTAAAGTAATGTCTTTGAACCTCTTTTCTCATGGGTGACAAAAGTTTTCCTCTTAAAAGCTCTAGCGTTTGATCAACTTCCTTTTGTCCCATGAGTTCTCCTTCTTGATCTACGCAAGCTTCTTGTAAGGACTTTTCTTTTGTGCTCATGCTTGCAAGTGTTCCTTTACAAAAGGAAAGGCTAGGTTGTTCAATAAGAAGCATGTTTGTAAAGGTATTTTCAATATGCTTGACTTGTTGAATGACATTGTGGGAAGGAACACTATTCTCCCACGCCTTTTGTTTCCAAAATTTTTTTTTTTCTTTTTCTATTTTTTCTTCATCCCTTTTGTGTTTCATTTGTATTTGGTCTTTTACCACTTGGGAATGTGGTAAAGGGCTAAGTACAAACCTTTTATGCTTGTGGATAAAAGAAATCTCGTTAGTTAGACCATTATGTGAGGTTTTCTTATCAAATTGCCATGGTCTACCTAATAAGATGTGGCAAGCTTCCATAGGTACTACATCACATAAAACATTGTCTTTGTAGTTGCCTATAGAAAACTCGATTTCCACTTGTTTGTCTACACGTAGTTCTCCATCCTCATTGATCCATTGTAAATTGTAAGGTTGTGGATGAGGAACTACTTGTAGTTTTAATTTTTCAATCAATCTAGTGCTACAGCAATTGCAGCATGACCCACCATCCACAATAAGAGAGCATATATTTTCTAAAACATTGCATCTAGTATGAAAAATGTTCTCTCGTTGTGTCTCAATGGGTGCACTAGGTTGATTGTGGAGGATTCTTTGAATCATCAATAAGTCCCCCTCCAAAGGATTTATCCTTTCTCCTTCCCCTTTTTCTTGGGTACTAGGTTCATCTTCACCACTTGTGTATTCATCTTTTCCTTTTAAAAACAAAATTCTTTGGTTTGGACATTGTGCTTGCACATGCCCTCTTCCAAAACATTTAAAACATTTGGTGTCCCTAGCACGGATGTATGGGGTGGAGGCATCTTTCACTAAGGGTTTGGTAGTCTCTTTGGATTCATCTCTAGATGTGCTACCCTCCCTTTTAAAGTCTTTCTTGGGATAAGAGTTGGAGTAAGAACCCACCCTTTGACTTGAAGTTTTGCGCAAATTTTGTTGTTCAACTTTAATGCAAAGTTGAACCAAATCATTCAAGTCTTGGTAGGATAATAGTTCTACTCTATCCCTTATTTCAAGATTGAGCCCACTTAGAAACCTAGATATGGTGGTGGTTTCTTCCTCTCTAATGGATGCTCTCATCATGTAGAGCTCCATTTTCTGCCTATACTCTTCCACACTTAAGTTCTTTTGTTGGAGTCTTTGGAGCTTGTCCATCAACTCCCTATGGTAGTAGGAAGGTATGTGGCGACGTCTTAGGGCTCCCGTAAGGTCATTCCAATATTCTATGGAAGGCTCCCTATGAAGACGTCGGTCTCTCTCTAGAGAGGTCCACCAATACATGGCATTGCTTTGGAAACTAAGGGTTGCTAAGGGTACCTTCCTCTCTTCACTCACCCTATGGCAAGCAAAGAGTTGCTCTACTTTCATCTCCCAATCTAGGTAGGCCTCTACGTCTTCCTTACCATAGAAATGGGGTAGGTCTACCCTTACTTCCTTTGGGCTCTCTTGCTCCCTTTGTCTAGTTCTTCTAGGGGGTGGTTGATAGTAATCATTAAATCAAACAATTAAAGGTACTCAATAAAAGTTGGCACACAAAAGGAATTCCTAAAGAAAAGCACTAGATTAGATGACCAAATAAAAAAAAACAGCACCACTGGAAAATGTTGTGGGCCAGAAAACAGTTTTGTTCCCCGATTTATGCTGAGCTGTAATTGTAAAATTTGTTTCTGAAATTTGGATACAAGAAAATTCAGGATCTTAGCTAAATTTTGGCTTTGGAATCACCTAAAACGCATGCACCATTTTTTTTTAATAATTTTTGCAAATTTGGTGTGCAGTTAGGCCAGCTGTAACGCTCAAGATTCGCACTCTGATTTTGTGAGATTTATCATTTTTTTTCTGTTGCTCCTTTTGACCTCATTCTTTTTTTGTCTTTTCTATAACACCTTAAACTTTCATTTTCCAGAAATTCATAATTTTCCTATGGGTAGAAAAATTTTGTTAAACAAAACAGCCCAGAACAGAGAGGTGTTACAGGGGAAAACTGGAAAAACTGGAAGAAAACAGCAAGATAACCAAATTAACACAATGGAAAATGTGAGAATGGAAATTGTGTATGAACTAAGACACAATTATGAACTCAAACTAAAAATAAAAAGCATCAAAAGATCAAAATAACAGCAGATTATAGCAATATAAAGAGACCCAAAACAAGAAACAATCAAGCCAAAAAATAGGACTACTAAGAATTGATGACAATATGGATGAACATGACTTGACAAAACATGTATAGATTCAGAAATTTAAAGACTCAAAGCATAATATGAAGCAAAATAATGAAAGCAATAAAGACTCAAAACCTAAAACAAAAATAGCAACACAAAGGTGTATGGAATCCTATCACAAATTGCACAAGAACTTGTTCAAGATCAAATGAACAAGAGTGCTTGGGTTGGATCTTCCACAAAGCACACCAAGAACAAATTAAAATATAAAAACAGCAAGAAAAGTAAGGAATTGAAATGACAAAGATGAAATAAAGAAGAACTGAAATTAAAAAGACAAGCTACTCATCTTGAAGAACCAAAAGCTCATGATACCAAATGATGGCATTTCATGTGTTCTTCTTGAATCAAAGTAGTAAAATGGATGCGGAAGCAATGGGTGAGTGAAACAAAGCCCTCTTAGGAGTTGTGATGGCTTTGAAGGTGCATGATGAGTATGAATTAGAGAGGATCGGCCAGCTCTATGAAGAAAGGTGAAGGGAGTGAAGTTTATAGCCTAGATTTCTAGGAGAAGTATAGCTAGTGCACAAAATGGGCAGCATAACAATACTCAAATAAACTTGTCTAATACAAAGAGATAGCCTTCCTATTTATAGGCTATTTGGGCTTAAATGTTAAGCTACATTTCTAAGGAAAAGAAAACCAAAATTAAATCTAAATCCTAAGCCATGTGCCATGCAATGACCGGCCACACAACCCTAGGTTCTAGAAGGTTTCCTTCACAAAGTTCTTTTTACACTACCTATCTTACTAAGTACCCCTAATGGGCCTTTTATGCAACAAAGCCTCTTCTCTCCCAAACCGTAGCTTTGGCCCTTGTGTGTGTGAAGCTAGACGGTCTAGGACTCTTCATAGATGCTCCTCATGTAGCCTTGGCCTAGACGCTCCCTTGTGAGCTAGACGCTCCATTTGGAAGACTAGACGCTCCTTTGAGAGACTAGACGCTCCTTTGTGAGGCTAGTCTTAGTCTTTTGGCTTTCATAGTGTGGTGAGCTTGGGCCCTCTTCCATCAACATGGGTGCACATGGCACATGGGTGCACAAATGAGCACATGGGGAGGGGTGTGTCTAGTTTTTATGCTCACCCCCTCCATGGGCTTTCTAGACTGGCCTAGGTAAATTTAGAGGTTTTTTTAGAAACTCTAAGTTTACCTAGGTTGGTGTTTTAGGTGCCAAAATTAATTCTAAGAAAATTACAAATAAAGTTCCTATGCTAATTTTGACAAGAAATTAAAGTCTACTCTACACTAGAGTTTATGGCATTTGAACATGTAAAAGAACGTCTTCTTGGATCCTCTTGGCCATAACTCTATGGTTGGCCCAAATCTACCCTTTGGTGCGCTTGCATGTGGGCTTGTGCTTGGGCCTCTTCTATCAAGACCTCAGTGCATGGTAATCGTGATCAAATCCGATCAAGAAGAAGCCCGGAAGTGCTATGAAAATAGTTTAAAGACGAAGAGGGGGGTATTTAGGGTGTGTGAACGCCCCTCCAGCACAGAGGCGACGCCCAAGTCCGTCGAGGCCTCGTTCGCAGAGGCGACGCCTAGGGAAGTGCAGGCAATTTAGAGTTCTCTTTAGTTAAAAGTCATTGTGAAATGCATAATTGTAACGGGGACACTCTTTTTCCCTTTGAGGGGTTTTTTAATGAGGTCACCCAAATAAAGGAAGAGAAGTTCAAAAAAAAAAAAAACACTTTGCCTCTGCTTTTCCCGCTTACCCAAATGTAAGATCAGAAATTAAAGGAACAAAAGACGAAGACTCAAGGCATCGCCGGGCGTAGGCGTCGCCCGGCATAGCCACCACACCCAGGGCGGGCGTCGCCAAGATGAGGCGTCGCCAAGTTGAGACATCGCCAAAGATGAGGCGTTGCCAGAGACGAGGCGTCGCCAAGTTACGGCGTCGCCAGGCGTAGGCTTCGCCAAGTTGAGACATCGCCAGATAAGGGAGCTAGCGTCAAGATCAGAGCAAGTAAAGAGAGCACATGCTCGTGTGCGAAGATCAACCCATTAGCAAGGTACATTCAGTATAAGTTGAAATCCGGGAGCCTTGTCCCTGAGCAGGGGTTAAGGGATTCCTTCGGGATGCCCCCTCCTCAGGTACAAATAGCTAGCCCCGGTGTCTGATGTTTAGACACCTAGCCTCGGTGTCAGATGTTAAGATATAACTTGAAATTCGGGTGCCTAGTCCCTGAGTAGGGGTTAAGGGATTCCTTCGGGACGCCCCCTCTTAAGGTATGAATAGCTAGCCTCGGGGTCAGATGTTAAGATATAAGTTGAAATCCGGGTGCCTAGTCCCTGAGCAGGGGTTAAGGGATTCCTTCAGGACGCCCCCTCCTCAGGTATGAATAGCTAGCCTCGGTGTCTGATGTTTAGACACCTAGCCTCGGTGTCAGATGTTAAGATATAAGTTGAAATCCGGGAGCCTAGTCCCTGAGTAGGGGTTAAGGGATTCCTTCGGAACGCCCCCTCCTCAGGTATGAATAGCTAGCCCCGGTGTGATGCATTTCATGAAGGTCTTCTTGAATCATGTAAGAAAAAGTGGTGCGGAAGCTATGAAGGTGTGTGAGCAAGATCCTCCTAAGAGTGGTGTTGATCTTGAAGGTGCATGATATGTATGAAGCTAGGGAGGTTCGGCCAACCCAAGGAGAGGTGAAGGAGATGAAGTTTAGAGCCTAGAATTCTAGGGAGAAGCAAAGCTTGGCACAAAATGGCAGCATAACTTTACTCACCATAAACTTGCAAATACAAGGTGTAGGCCTCCCTATTTATAAGCTAATTGGCCGTATGTTTTAAGCTAATGCCTAATGAAATGAAAACCAAATTAAATGCAATTCACAAAGCCATGTGCCATGTGCTCATGACCGGCCAAACCTAGAGAGTTTCTAGAATGTTTCACTCAAATATGCTTTCTACACTACTCTAATTACTAAGCACCCCTAATGGGCCTTTATGCAACATGTACAAAGCTTTCTCTTTTCCATCCGTGGCTTCATTCAATTGGGCTTGAATATGCTTAGCCATTGACCTTGTGATAGGTCCTAGACGCTCCATGGGTAGCCTTTCCTCTTCACATCCTAGACGCTCCATCCTTCTAGCTAGACGCTCATCTTGGTTTAGACGCTCTTCATGGTCTAGTGTTGGGCTTTGGCTTTCATGGTTAGATGTGCTTGGCCCTCTTCCATCATCCCCTCCCCCTTGGAAAGGATTTGTCCTCAAATCCAGCTCGTCATCGTCATTGGTACCTACAAATGGAGAAAGGTCAATTACATTAAAAGTGTCATGTACTCCATATTCAAGAGGTAGGTCCAATTTATATGCATTGTTATTGACTCGCTTGAGGACTTGAAAGGGTCCATCACCTCGGGGACTTAGTTTGGACTTCCTTTGAGTTGGAAATCTATCTTTGCGAAGGTGAAGCCAAACTAAGTCTCCTTCCTCAAAAATTATTTCTCTCTTCCCTTTATTTTTGTATTTTGTGTACTTCTCATTTTGGTGTTGTATTTGGAGTTTAATCTTCTCATGCATTTTCTTTACAAAGTCAGCTTTGATTACTCCTTCCTTATGCACAAAATCTTGTGGATTAGGAAGAGGTATCAAATCCATGGGTGTGAGAGGATTAAAACCATATACTACTTCAAAAGGAGAAGCATTAGTAGTCTTGTGAACCACTCGATTGTAAGCAAATTCAATGTGGGGAAGATACTCATCCCAAGATTTGTGGCTGCCCTTCATGATAGCCCTAAGCATAGTTCCAAGAGATCTATTGACTACCTCGGTTTGCCCATCCGTTTGAGGATGACAAGAAGTTGAAAATTGTAGTCTTGTTCCAAGTTTACCCCAAAGAGTTTTCCAAAAGTGGCTTATAAACTTGGGATCTCTATCGGACACTATACTTCTAGGGAGACCATGGAGTCTCACCACTTCTCTAAAGAAGAGTTTAGAAATATTTTGAGCATCATCTACTTTGTGGCATGGAATAAAATGGGACATTTTGCTAAAACGGTCCACTACCACAAAGATAGAGTCATGGCCTCTTGCAGTCCTAGGAAGTCCTAAAATGAAATCCATGCTAATGTCTTCCCAAGGAGCATTTGCAATCGGCAAAGGGGTGTAGAGTCCATGCAGCATTGTTCTAGACTTTGCTTTTAAACATGAGATGCATCTAGAACAATGTCGTTGGACATCTTTCCTCATGTGTGGCCAACAAAATTTTTCTTTTAAAAGATCTAGAGTCTTATCAACTCCAAAATGGCCCATGAGTCCCCCCTCATGTGATTCTTTGAGAAGGAGTTTCCTATGTGTTCCTTGGGGAATGCAAAGTTTTCCCTCTTTAAAAAGATATCCCTCGGACACATAGTAACCTCCTTGCGCTCTATGTAGACATTGGGCATAGATGGATGAGAGTTCTTGATCTTCTTGGTAAAGTTCTCTTATGTGGTCAAATCCAAGAATTTGAGCACCCAATTTTGAAAAGAGTGTATGCCGTCTTGAAAGAGCATCGGCCACTATATTGGTGCTTCCTTTCTTGTATTTGATTACATAAGGAAATTGTTCAAGAAATTCCATCCATTTAGGATGTCTCTTGTTGAGCTTGTGTTGGCATTTTAAATATTTTAAAGACTCGTGATCACTATGGATGACAAATTCTTTGGACACAAGGTAGTGTTCCCAAGTCTTTAGGGCTCGCACAAGAGCATAGAGCTCTTTGTCATAGGTGGGGTAGTTGAGGGTGGCACCATGGAGTTTTTCACTAAAATAAGCAATGGGGTGTCCACCTTGCAACAAAACCGCACCTATGCCTACCCCCGATGCATCACACTCTATCTCAAAAGTTTTGGAAAAATTTGGGACAGATAGAATGGGTGCATTGGTGAGTTGAGCTTTTAGCCTTTGAAAGGCTTGCTCATGCTTTTCATTCCAACAAAATGCAACATCTTTTTTAACAAGTTCATTCAAAGGAGAAGCTAGACTAGAAAAATTAGGCACAAACCTTCTATAGAAGCTAGCTAACCCATGAAAACTTCTTACATCACTTACATTTTGTGGAGTTGGCCACTCGCGAATGGCTTTGATTTTCTCGGGATCTACATGCACCCCCTTTTTGTTTACTATGAAGCCTAAGAAAACTACACTATCTACACAAAAGGTACACTTATCCCTATTTGCAAAAAGACTATTTTTCCTAAGCACTAGAAGAACTTCCCTAAGGTGACTTAGATGGTCTTCTAGGGTTTTACTATATACTAAGATATCATCAAAATAAACTACTACATATTTACCTATACAATCCCTCAAGGTGTGATTCATAAGCCTCATGAATGTACTTGGGGCATTAGTAAGCCCAAAGGGCATCACCAACCACTCATATAATCCAAATTTGGTCTTAAAAGCGGTTTTCCACTCATCACCCTCCTTGATTCGAATTTGGTGATATCCACTTTTAAGGTCAATTTTGGAGAATAGAGTTGACCCACAATTCATCAAGCATATCGTCAAGCCTTGGGATTGGATGCCTATACTTGATGGTGATGTTGTTGATTGCTCGACAATCACAACACATGCGCCATTTTCCATCCTTTTTGGGCACCAATAAGACAGGTACAGCACAAGGGCTTAGGCTCTTTTGAACCCAACCCTTCTCCAACAAGTCTTGAACTTGTGATTCTATCTTCTTTGTTTCCTCGGGGTTGGTTCTATAAGCAGGCCTATTTGGTAGGCTTGCCCCCGGAATGAAGTCAATTTGATGTTCTATCCCCCTAAGAGGAGGAAGCCCAATGGGCCCCTCATGGGAGAATAGATCTTCAAATTCACTTAAAAGATTTTCTATTTGAGGAGGTAAATTCATAAGTTCACTACTTGTGGCAGTGCATGTAAGTGCTCCTTTACAAAAGATAAGGCTTGGTTGTTCAACAAGAAGCAAATTTTCAAAAACGTTTTCAAGAGGCTTTTCTTGTTGACCAACCTTGTGGGAAGGAACACTCTTCTCCCACGCCTTCCTATCCCTAAGGATTTTCTCTTTTTCTAGCGCTCTTTTTTTTTTTTTGTTTTCCTCATCCCTCTTTTGCTTCATTTGTATTTGGTCTTTTACCACTTGAGAATGTGGTAAAGGACTAAGTACAAACTTTTTATACTTGTGGGTGAAGGAAATTTCGTTAGTGAGACCATCATGCAAGGTTTTCTTATCAAATTGCCATGGTCTCCCTAATAAAATATGACAAGCTTCCATAGGTACTACATCACATAAAACCTTATCTTTGTAGTTCCCTATGGAAAACTTGATTTCCACTTGCTTGTCTACATGTAGTTCCCCATTTTCATTAAGCCATTGAAGTTTATAAGGTTTTGGGTGAGGAACTACTTGTAGCTTAAGCTTTTCCACCATCCTAGCACTACAACAATTGCAACTAGATCCACTATCCACAATGAGAGAGCATATGTTTTCTAAAACATTGCATCTTGTATGAAATATGTTCTCTCTTTGTGTTTCAATG